>NW_026855700.1:0-18951 GCF_026571515.1 Ruditapes philippinarum | reverse complement strand
TAAGGATACCTTTTCACTTTTATAAACAATTAAAATTCTGGCTATTATTAATTTGTGGGGATGTATTTATCAGAATATTAAATTGACAGTAAAGTCTAGTCCAAAAAACACTTTGTGATGTGCATGGTGGTTTTATTCTATCAAGGTGGAATAGGCAAGATGCTAGTTCAATTATTTAATAGACCCATCTATCCATATATGAATAATCAGTGTTATATTGTATTTTGTTTAGAACAATATATGTTTAAAGTTTAACAAAGTTGCAGATTTCAATGTCACATCATGCACCAGTCTATTATTACCATAACCTACCCACTCCCCTGGTGAAGGCTGGTGGGGGAATGGCAGGGGAATTAAGCCAAGTGTTTACATTTGGTCTGTTCCTGCATTGACAGGTTAATTGTAGTGGTTTTGTTTTGGTGCAATTACATGTATACCCAGGGATGGGTCCAAATCACAATGCATGGTTTTTACTGTGTATTTTACTGTTGGAGTCTCTGACTGTCTCCCCAGGTTGGCCCTTTACCAGGAAAATTTCAAACCCTCAAGTTAGAATCCTGCCATTCCCTAGGGTTGGAGGAGCCGTGGATATAACTGACTAATGCATTACAAAAATATTTTAAGTGAATCGGACACCAGCTTATTATGTATGATATTGTTACAATAATAAGAGAATGATAGTTTGCAGAGTTATTGCCCTTCTGTATGATATACTTTGTAGATTTATTGCCCTTGTATATTATTTAGATATACTGAGTTATGTTCCTGTTAGATTGTTTACTTCACAGAGGGTATTAGACACATTTCTAGAGACATGTCAATTTTCCAGTACCAATTTTTGTTACATATACAATTTTTAATCATCTTTTGTTTATTTTATCATTATTTTTTGTTATTTTTCAATATTTCAACAGATGTTTATCTGCAATACATGTAGTTGTTAGAATACACTTTGTTCATTTTCTGTGCAATATACATGTAAAACTAGATTATTGTCAAAACAAAGCGTAAAAATTCTTGAACCATACCCATTTTTGATCCATGTAGAAATATTGATCCATGTAGAAATATTTAGTATATGTTTATTAGAGAAACATGATAATAAAATTTGAAAACTAGGATAGAAAGAACAGAAAATTACTGTTATTATGAACATTACAATCTACAGATGTGATAAAGAAATTGTAGAAAAACTAAAATAATATTAGAAATATGACCTCAAATCTACAGTAATAATAAATTACAGAATATTTACAGTAGTAATAGAGAAATTACAGAAAATCTACATTTGTAATTTCAGAAAATCTACATTTGTAATTAAGTAATTTCAGAAAATCTTCATTTATAATTTAGTAATTACAGAAAATCAAAGTTTGTAATTTAGTAATTACAGAAAATCTACATTGGTAAAGAAAAACTACGGGCAATCTATAATTATAATAGTAAGGAAGGAAAGTATGTTTAACAAAAGTTGAAATGTCAGCAAATTTATCAGAATTATAAAAAACTTTATTTCGTCTACACTGCTTAAATGATGGGTTGACATTGCCAGGTGTTTTAAGTTTTATTGAGTTATTCTTGTCTTACAGTACCACTTGTTTACATTGTTTATGTACAAACCTATTTTACTTTACTTCAAAAGAAGTTGTATATACTCGATTGTTGGAAAACATTTTTCTAAATGCAAAAGATAATCTTTATTTTCTGTATTTATTTAGATGTCACAAACATTCCTGTGTTGAAGTTTACAAATGAGTATATTTTGTATGCATGTTGACACACTCATTAAGCAGCATTTTTATGATAAAGGAATATTTAATTCTGATGATGCCTCTTCTATGTGTTTGAGATTGAAAGAACAACTTGATATTATCATTTCCTGTAAAAGACTTGGTTGTCTCCCTTTAATTAAGTAATATTTTTAGGGTATTTCGAATTGTTTAAATACTTTGAAATAAGATCTATTTGTGGGAAATCAGTGTAAAACTCATTTATAGGGTTAAATTCGTCTTCAGAAAAAATTAAACTTTAGCTTTATTATATTTTTTTCGTGACTTTGTTAAAAAGGTTAAATTGATACAACAAGCGATTATTTTTTATTTTGTTCTCAAATGTACAAGGGGAGGCAACTTAGTTATACAGCATGCCAAAGATGAAGTCCAAAATTGTTTTTGGTAGTGTGGCTTTAACTGAAACTTATACACTGTTGTTAAATGAACAATATTTTATGGTTGTTTAAAAAGGAATGCTATAATTTTATAAGATATTGAACGACTTTGTAGAATTGTACTTCCCTTTATTCACAAATATGAAATTATTTAAGTAAATTATACTGTTAAAACTTGTCTATAGTAATCATCAGGTTTTTTGTTATATTTTTGGATATTCAAGGTGTCTACAACTATTACCAAATATTGATTTTGAAGTGGGTCTTAAAAAACAAGACACTTTGATTGGAGGTGGGCTAACTGATATTAACAGTCACGATGCATAGCAACTTTAAAATATGTTTTGTAATTCATGCTTCAGTATCAAAGTCTGCTTTTGTGAGATTCTATACTTTGAAAACTAATATCTGTGTTATAATTGACATGCCTTTACTAGATGGACTGTATATCTCTGGTTAAATGTTTATGGCAATGAATGCTGAATTGCTGATTTCTTCCAAGTTCAGGCCTGGCTGAAAAAATTCATAAATTTGCACATTCCTGTACGTTGGAAGATTGAAATTTAGCGAACGATCATTCCTACAATGCTAAGTTTCATAAATGGACTTGTCCATCTCCCAATCAAGACAAACCATTTTATCATTTTTATTGACAAAATTTTAAGATTTGTACTGTCTGAATAGCAGATGGTGCTGACCATGTTCCGACGGCACAGATGTGAGGGCTGATCTTGATTTGTAATGTTCGCAAAGTTAGATTCAGCCGCCACCAGTAGGATGAGGGCAGAATAAAACCCAATAGAATATAAAGTTATAATTTTGCCTGAAATATATAAACATGATTGTGTTAAATAAACCCACGGCTTAATGTATGCTTAAAGTGGTTACACCTCATTAATGAACAAATAGTGAATACACTTGATATGATTAAATGTTTGATGTTTAAAAGTACTGTATATGTAAAATCATGGTTAGTAAATGCAAGCTTTTGTTACAGAAGATTTATGGCTGATACTTAACAAACTCTTACACAGTGGTCTCCCTTTGCTTCTTTACAAAAACAAGCGAAGCCTATCAAATCACTATGAGTTTCGAAGCTTACTAGTATTACTCTCTAGGAGCCCACTCTTTTAAAGTGAGAGGAAAAATCCCCACTGGTGTTGTAAACGAATGTAAGATACACTATTCAAAGGGTAAATTTTATTTTAAATTTTTGTTCAATATGCAGGAAAGATAAATGCTTATTCCTATCTGATGTTATATGTTATGTTTTAAATGTACAGCGTGGTAATTATTGGTCTGTAACCTTGACAATGACAATACGGCCTTCTCTAGGTTGTAGATCTAAGTCCTAATGTTTAATGTTACAAGTTTAGGCCTTTAGGGTGATATTTTTAAAACCCTTTACACACACAACCTTTGTCTAGCATATTTTAGCATAATCAAAATGTTACAGTTATTACTTTGAATGAATCTCGTACATGTAAGCATAGTCCCAGCTTTTGGTAATATTTTTTATTTGGTCTTTTACAAGATTTAGATGTAAAACAACTATCTGCTTAGATCTGTAAGTGTGTTATTAATAGGTTCGTTGGGAGCATTAATTAAAAGGGATTACCTTATCAGAACTGTAAAAAGACAAACAAAAAATAGCATAATCAGATTGCATGTATTTGCAGGCTGGTCTTTATAATGGTTGCATAGCTAAGTCATTGACATTGATAGCAATCAAAGGGTTGTGGCATGCCTGCCTGTACTGTAATTTTTCTGGTGGCGAAGGTAAACAAACCTAAACACATAAAGGTTTGTGGTCATTTAGATATAAGTTGAAATAGGGAGAGGTACTTTGTACCAAATGCATCTTGATATTAATCATTATTAAAAGTAAGATATAGGTGACAAAGTGGTAAGATTTTTATTTTTTATCTTTTTGGTACAGAAAGTTTAGTTTTGAATAAAATTTCATATATATATGATACAGTTAACCACTTGGTGGATTGATTTATAGTGACAATATAAGATATTCTATTAAAATAACATTTTATTGGTGTTCATTCACTGTTAACAGGTCTATATGTGTTTTTTTTGTACAAATCATACATTTTAAGTAGTTTGTTATACACTTGATTGGTGTGGATATTTAAACAATAAATAAATCACATGTTAAGACAACACTTCCTGTTTTAAAAAAAACATTATTATTATTAATATTATTATTATTATTATTATTATATGAAAACATTATGCTTAAGATAGTAAAACTGTGTTTTTGTTGTTACTGTACTTTTTCACTGACTTTTATTTCTTGTGTTTTCTGTTATAATGTTGGGTGTCATTCAATCCCCTGTCCTAATGGACATATTGATGTAGTTAATATGCAGAACAAAAATAAAACATGATGCACTTAAACATATCTTCTCTCTTTTATTTCCTCCTGTATGTATTAAATCAAAAGTTTAAAGCGACAGTCATGGATCCTTGGATGTGCTTCATAGAAAGACCTTGGTCTGAAGTCTGAAGACCAAAACTATGACAATTTTGCTTTTCAGAGAAAATGTTCGAACTTATGACTCCTGTATTATGACTTAATAAACTTACTCTGGAATGAAGAATATTTTATTTTTCCCAGCTAAGAGCTTATCTTTGGATAAAAACAACTTTTTACAGTTACAGCTTCGAAAATATGTGCAACAGGTTGACAATTCTATTGTGACCGGTAGTGCACCTTGAAGCTATACTGTTGTAAGTTTATTTGTACCAGGGGATTAGCTTGGAAAAACCAATATTTGTCAAGTTGCGGATAACATCTATTTTGTCATTTTTGAGTATTTCAAATGAACGTGAACAACACAGAAGATTAATGTGTGAATGCCATAGTAATTTTCTTAAATTTGTCTAAAGTCTGGCTAAAGATAACAATGTTTATTGAAATGGTCACAAGTTAGTCCTAAAATTGGTCTGAGATCCTATGATTTTTAATACACTTAAGACTTTTTAAATATCCACGCCAATCAAGTGTGACGGCGTGGCCGAGTGGTTAACGCGTCGGACTAGTAATCTAAGAATCTAGTGAGTGTCTACCAAAGTTGTTCAAATAAAATCCCTGGGGTCATTGATTTTCCCTATATGCATATAGTAAAAATAAAAACTTAAAAAATCTTCTTTTAAAGAACCCAAAGAGCTAGAGCTAAGATATTCAGCATGAAACATCTTCTAATGAGTGTCTACCAAGTTTGTTCAAATAAAAGCCCTGGGGTCAAAATTGGCCCCGCCCCAGGTGGTCATTGATTTTCCCTATATGCATATAGTAAAAACTTAAAAAATCTTCTTTTAAAGAACTCAAAGAGCTAGAGCTAAGATATTCAGCATGAAACATCTTCTAATGGGTGTCTACCAAGTTTGTTCAAATAAAAGCCCTGGGGTCAAAATTGGCCCCGCCCCGGGGGGTCATTGATTTTCCTTATATGTGTATAGCAAAAACTTAAATAATCTTCTTTGAAAAAAACCAAATAGCTAGAGTTTAGATATTAAGCATGAAACATCTTCTAGTGAGTGTCTACAAAGTTTGTTCAAATAATAGCCCTGGGGTCAAAATTGGCCCGCTCCGGGGGTCATTGATTTTGCCTTTATGCATATAGTAAAAACTTAAAAAATTCTCTTTGAAAAAACCCAAATAGCTAGAGTTTAGATATTAAGCATGAAACATCTTCTAGTAAGTGTCTACAAAGTTTGTTCAAATAAAAGCCTTGGGGTCAAAACTGGCCCCGCCCCAGGGGTGTCATTGTTTTTAACTATATGTGTGTAGTAAAAACTTAAAAATCTTCTTTTAAAAAACCCAATGAGCTAAAGCTTAGATGTTTAGCATGAAATATCTTCTTATGGATGTCTACCAAGTTTGTTCAAATAGAAGCCCTTGGGGGAAAATTGGCCCTGCCCGGGGGGGGGGGGGGGGGGGGTAGCAGGGTGAGATCATTGTTTTTCATTACATGTGTGTAGTAAAAAACTTAACATTGTGAAACATCTTCTAATGAGTGTCTTCCAAGTTTGTTCAAATAAAAGCCCTGGGGTCATAACATCTAAATACTCCAATAAATTTTTTTTTCTAATTTATATCAATTAATATTATAATTTAATAATAAACTTATCCATTTATTAAACATCTAAATACTTCAATAATAATGTATTAATAAAAATAAAGATGGGGAGGAACTGTCTGCTTATTTGCAAATATGCAGACAGTTCTCCCCCAAAATAGGGAGAGAACCGTCAGGGAGGAAACGTCAGGGGAGGAACTGGTAAGGGAGAGAATAGTCTGACTACCGTCAGTATGAGTAGAAAAAGTCATTCTTAAAAATGTATAACCTTCTATTTTAATGAAAGATATTGAATGAATAAGAATAGCGTACAATAGTCACTGGACATGAATTTAATATATTATTTATGAGACTGGCATTTAGATAATTTAAGACCTGCAAATGGCGTCAGTAATTATTAGTTCGGGTTCACAGATGGTTGAATTATTTTATCTTCAGATCAAAAAGATATACCAAATTTATGTTAAATATACCTAAAACATAAATATATTTTTCAAACAAAATGAATAAAAAATATATTGACTATAAAATGGCCCGAGTCGTGTTGGGACGAATCATCAGAGGAGCGAGAATCGTTATTGTAGATAGTTTTAAAATTTACATGATTATTCCCCTTAGATAATTTTACACCATTTGTTCGCAAATTTTTAATAATTAAACACTTGATCTTTAGAAAACAACTAGCACCGCTTATTGACAGGTTTAAACCTTTTCTCTGACATGATAAATTAGAATTAACTTTTAGTTATTTATTAGCTAAGCGGACACATCCAAAAGAGATAAATACGATTCGCACGGAAAAGAGTCAACTCGGCCCTATACCAACTCGGCACGGGTCAACTCGGCACGGGTCAACTCGACCCACTTTACAAAAATATATATATAACGTATTAACTTTGCTTTGCATGTTGTTAAGGAAAATGAATAATAAGAAATATCGTATTATCATATAATTAAATACATTGTACTTCTGCCGCAATAATGTAGATATATATTTAGAAAAAAAAAGTTAATTATTTGTCTTGCAGATTCGATAAAATTAATATAGATCTACTAAAAATGTGTTTCCTTAGATGCATTTTGTTTGTAAAGTAATTAAAAAAAAAAAAATGAAACAAAAACGGGTTTACTTAATATCATAAGCTTCTAACTAATCAATATCCTTAACATACACACTGATTGATAATAATAGGTATTTAAATTTATGGTTAAACCTACCGGGAGTCAGAAATACAGTGAGATACGCAATCGGTGATCTTAACTCGCAATTCTACTGATAAAAAAAGCCTGTCTGCTGCTAGTTCGGAAACTGTCAATCCGTGTATTATAAATAATTACAATAATTACAATAAATGATAACACAAACCTAAATATTAATAATTGAAAAAGTGGGCAGAGTTGACCCATGCCGAGCTGGAATAGGGCCGAGCTGACTCGGGGGCTGAATAGGTTTTAGGGTCGAGCTGACCCGGATTCGATTCGCACCACTCTTATTTCGCACCACAAAGATTCGCTATAATTTATTTTAGTGACGATACTTTCCGTTTGAAATGAATCATAAGGAATGTGTTTTGTCTAAAATATTTTACATATATCCTAGTTTGTATATTACAAGGCCATCATTAAGAAATAGTTCGTTTGCCATTGCTCTTCTCCTACCTACTCCTAAAAAAAAACCCTACCCATTACTTTTAAGCCATTTCCTTATGAAACTTGATTGACACAAGAAAGCTTTGGCCTCACTTAAAAGCATCCCGAAGAAATTTAGTGTCCCGAAGCATTTTTTATTTAAACAATCAGGGATATATTTATTGTAAATGAGGTATATTGTTATATTTAAGGTACATCTACATTTACTTATGGTAGAAAAAAGTCTTAATTGACAATTTTTCTACTTACATTCAAGTATATAAATAAAACTAACCTACATGTAAATTTATGTTCACTTGCTCAAAATCCATTGTATACCATCTAAGTGTCCAGAAGGTTTAATGTTTATGTACATGTAAACCAAGATTATTTTAAAACACTTTGTAAATTAAGTTTTCAGCGACAAAATTTTTTATTCATACATAAGATTATAAATTTAAAACCCAAAACCTAATGTCTATCAACGCAAATTTCACATTGCTTACTGATCAACAAAACATAAAATGTTAATTGTATATATGATGTATTATTGAATTAAATGATAATTATTTAAAGTGACTCATTCAGATACACACGATGATGTGCATTTAATATTTTGTGTTGTAGAGTGTAGCATGGACAAGGATGAAGATGCTACAGAACCTGTAGATTTTGATGTATCAGTGGTGCTACCAGCAGGTGGGTGTGGCCAGAGGTTCGGTTGTGATCTACCTAAACAGTACAACATCCTCCTTGACCAACCAGTTATACTGCATACAATCAATGCTTTCCATAGGTAGATGATACATTTATAATTGTATTTCTTCTTATATAATTATGCCCCAAGATATTATGCAAAATACAATTGAGGAGCTTTTACTTGAGACCCAATTTTCCTTATGTTTAAGTATCACTGTTAAATTGTCAATTGCCAAACAAGACCCATAATAGTGCCACAGGGTTGTCATTAACATTTTTTGCAGAAGGTTTGTTTTGAACTTGAGGCGGTCATTTCTGTCTTTATCATGCATAATAAAGAGTGTTTTCTTAATTTTGAGGCGGCCCATAATGCATTTGAGACAGGCATTTTGGCCTCCTGCCGCCTCTTAATGACAACCATGAGTGGTAGAATTGAGTCAGATCAAGATGAATAACAGTTCAGTCTGACTATGCTTTATGGTTTATAAGCAGAAATTTGTTTGTTTTCATTTATTGAAATAGCTAGTAAGGTTTGAATGATGAGTTCTTAAAATTAAGAGTTATTGTGTCAGTGAATATTTTTATTATGATTTTAAAATATTTTATTGCCAAAGTATATGTATATATAGTATTACCAATACATAAATATGCTGTGATAAAATTAATTGGCAAAAGGGTTGGCACACAAGTTCTCGAAACATTAGCAATGGTTCTTCCACATACAAACCCACTTTACAAAACTAATCAAGGGAATATTTTCATTACAGGATTACCTGGATAAAGAGAGTAGTGGTAGTTGTGAATAAAAGTTTTCTGCCATTTATGGAACAATTAGTGCAGGATAATTGTCTAGATAAAGTGGTGCTTGTGAAAGGTTGTTCCACAAGACACAGGTCTATCTATGCTGGTGTGAAATCATTAGTAAAAGGTATGGTAGATTATAAGAATCTTACATGGACTGCTTATAGGTCGGAATAACCGTCTCAAGGATAACCATTTAAAGTGGTCATGAGGTTATGCTGAGTTTTTGCTGAGCAGTTAACCAAGAGCATCTTAGCCTCGTCAGCAACACATGTTTGATTTTTTTTCTTGCATATCAAAACATGTACATATAAAATAAAAGAAATGAGGGATACTGATATTTTTAATGGGTACTATTTTCTTATAGAAGTGTTTCAATTAACAATTTCATTTATTACAGTTGAATGATGGCATCGTAGGCACACAATTCATTCATAATTTAAGCAATGGAATGACATATTTTAAAGTAAACATCTTGTCTTTGACCTAGGGATGTAGGGTCACCTCAGTGCAATAACTGGTTAACTCCTATTAAATTTAGAAGGACTTAACCCATTACTGCACTAAGGTGAAGGTATGAAGGTTGAAATAATAGGTTTCTGTGTAAGGATAATTATTTTCAGGTACATGTATGCAATGGCTAAACCTAATACCACCCTTATGCGATTCTGTAAACTAGCTTTATCACGGCATATAAATTTCATATGGATCTTAAAATAGAGCATTGATAAAAAAATCCAACAAAAAACATAGAAAAACATTTCAATTTTCTTTAAAAAAAGCTTTGAATTTCATAAAAATTCTGAGTTTTAAATCCAAAGCTTATGAAAGGAAAGAGATTGGAAGACTATGACCTTATCCATTCGTCCATGGAAGTTTCATATAAGTTATGTAGACATCTATTTATTCTATATTTTTACCTAGGGAGCTCTATATTATAATATAATGTACCAATGTATTCTTTTTTACCTGTAGGTGAAGACAAATCCAGTGTGGTTGTCATACATGATGCTGTAAGACCACTGATAGATGAAACAGTAGTGAAGAAAATTGTGTGTTATGCTAAGACATATGGGGTAAAGTTTTTTATTCATTAAGTTTGATTTTCAAGATCCAAACAATTTATCACCAGGCAGTAAAATTTCATTAAAAGCTATGACTTTTATTCAAATGTATTTGCCATTTTGAAAATAGTTCACAATTCATGATTTGAGATATTGTATAGGACTGATGTTTATATGTATTTTCTTCAGAAGCAACAAAAGTGCCACTTAGACAGGGCAATATTATTTGCTCAAATGCAAACTTGTTTGAAGAATTTTAACCGGGTAAGAAGTCCGGATCTATGAAAACATTTTAGAATTTTGAAAATGAAAGAATACAACAACAATTTGATAAAAAATAGATATGTAGTTGAATAGGCAATAGATAGAATATGACTCAAGGTCAAAAAAATATATTACCCTTTGACACTTGTAGGAATAATGATGCGTATTTTATTTTCACTAAGTGTGACAGCTGATTATTATATTTTTATAATGATTGATTGGTGGTCTATTTGATTACCTTGTTGACCTCTTGTAAAGGGGGGTCTCAGGTTTCAACTAATTAATGGCCCAGTCCCTGACTTTAAATCACTTGCCCCTCACCTGTTTGGTTTTGAGTCCCATCAGGTGGTGGTGGTGGTAGTTTTCAGTCCAGTTTATGGCAGTAAGCCACATTGAATTTACCAGAGCACAGTTCAGTCACCACATTGTTCCTAGACAGGCTGTCAAGCAGTTTACCAGTACTAGTTGCCCTCACTTTTGCAAGGAACCGATCACTTCTGTACATGCAAGAGCAGAGGTACAGTGCAAAAATGACAGTAAAAAAGATTTCATGATCAATCACAATGAAAGTGACCTTGGCCGACCGAGAATGGAACCTGGCTCGGGCACCCGATTAACAGTCCAACGCTCTAACTATTGAGCTAACTGGACGGCTTTTCCATCCCATCAGGGACTACAAATTCTTTTATGTACCTATCCAGGTAGTTAACAGAAGGTCAGTGGTTACACTCTTGTACCAGAAATAATTAAGAAAGTCCACCATTTTACTTTAAAAGTCTTCATGTGGCTTAAAGTCCAACAAAACATACAAACATCTTTAAATATGTTCCTGCAATTTGATCATTTAATATTTAAACTATTTCTTTTGGCATATGAAAGTTATGCACCTTAAAAAAAGATTGAATTATTGCTAAAGCAGCTATATTTTAATAAGGACAAATGTAATTTTGTAATAAATCAACTTCGTCTAAAAGTACTTCAGGTACACATTTTGTATCCGCTAATTTTTGTTTTCAATTTTCAACCATTCATCAAAGATTTCAGCAATTTTTTACCATAATGTATTTCTGTCATTTGTTCTTTATTTTAAATGTCACACACTATCTACCACCTGCCTTTTCTATTTTATGCTGCAATCTGCCATTATGTCTTCAGATGAATTGTTGTGCACCAAGAAACCTTGTTCATGAAATTTGTCTGAAACATGTATTCACAATAATTATGAAACAAATTGAGCTTGAATCATTTACAGTTTTAAAATTAAGATCCTTAAGACCTTTACTAGTTCAAAGTTCAGAGATTTAGTCCGTAGTTTGGGAAATTTCACAGCTAGCCAAGAGATTTTGCCAAAAATTGGGGAAATGTCAAAGCTAGCAATAAAATTGGGAAAAATTATATGTGTTCAAGTAACAAAATGTACCAAATTAAGTTAATCAGGTCAGAAAATATAGTTTTTTCTATTCTCCTTATTAACATTAGTCACAATAAAGGATATAAAATAATTCAACAAATTGTTTGAGATTTTTCTTATACTTCTATTATTTTGTATTGTTCAAGAACTTTAACATAAGCATTATCAATGATTTTTTCCCAAAAAAGGTACAAAAGTGAGCCGCTGTTTTGAATTTGCAAAATTAAGATAACCTTTATACAATATATGATATAAACATGCTACATAATTATTATTATGTTATAGAATCTCATGATTTTATTTTACAGAAAATGTTCTTTGTTTTAAGGCATCCGGTGTGACACGCCCCCTTGTTTCCACGGTGATATCACCTGATGATGATGGTTTATTGAAGGAATCTCTGGACAGGAGTCGGTACTGTGCCAGTGAGATGCCACAGGGGTTCCAACTGAAAGTTTTACAAACAGCTTATGAAATGGTATTGTAATAAAATTTTAATGTGAAATATTTTTAATATCATGATTTGAAAACACAGGGTATCAAGAGTACCAAAATAATATGTGTTTAAAGGCCCATTATCCCTAAGAATAGAATAAATATTTACTTCTTTAGAAAGGACAAACATGAATTTTAAATCATGTATTAAATGGAAAAAGGCACAAAAGAAAAGGAAAAAAGTAATAGTAACAGAAATTTAATGCTATCAAAATATTTTTCATTTGTTTTTCTTTGTAGTCAGATGATAATGATTTTGACTATGGTACAGAATGCCTTTTACTTGCCATGAAATATACAGGGACCAGGGCCAAGTTGTTTACAGGGCCAGACAATTTGTGGAAGGTACTTGTATATTTGAAAAAAGTTTTTTTATACTGAAATAAGATTCTGACAAGGTAATATTTTATTTTTGGTATTAAAATTTAATGATGTAGGCAAAGCTATATGCTAACATGTATCAATGATTTTATGTTTAGAGTCAAGGGTCTCCTAAGTAAAAAGAAAAACATGTTTGCCAATAATAGCATTTTTGACACCTTACTGTAGCGGGACAGAAAACTTAGCTCATACTTCAGTTATTCAAATTTCATTTTCTTCAAATCATGTCTTGAAGTATATGTAATGTGTACTAACAAACAAACGGTTCTGAAAATATAAAGAAATTAAATATATGAACAGTAAATACTTTATCAATTCGATAAATTATATTCTTTACAGATTTTTGTATAAAATATTTATTATTAATTATCATACTTACTGTTTTTATAATGAAATGACAATACTCCTGGTTTTAATAACAGGTGACTCACAGAAAAGATTTATATGCAGCTGAAGCAATTTTGAAAGGTAACTTTTGTTTTATCTGTACTGGCATGCGAGCAGTTCCCGTACAAAAGTCATAGTTACTTAAACATTATTTTTTATTACGCTCACTCACCAAAATTTGAATGTTACACATCAATATTCAACTCGTCACACAAATCATGGAAATTCCATCATGTTCTAAACATAGAATAACCCTTACTTATGAGGCCTCATATGGGGTACCGAAATTATCCATTATTTTGTATGAAGAGAAGTAGTTCCCGTACATAAAATCTAACCCATTATTATTATACAATTTTATTATATCGGACCTATTTTTCATTTATAATTGTTGAACACACCATTTTCTAAGAGATAAATAGATGTAATTCAGGAAATAGAGTGTAGACTAAACGCGGGTATCTATTACCCGGTACCGTTACCTCAACGCATTCACATGCAATGGCATGCTTGTATGCATGATATTTTACGCATCAAAGCTATAA
The DNA here is from genome assembly GCF_026571515.1 of Ruditapes philippinarum. Taxonomy (NCBI): domain Eukaryota; kingdom Metazoa; phylum Mollusca; class Bivalvia; order Venerida; family Veneridae; genus Ruditapes; species Ruditapes philippinarum. Next base: position 5,014 of record NW_026855700.1, on the reverse strand, counting down.
AATTATTTTATATAGTAATATTTGTCAAAATTCTGATAATTAAACAAGTTTTCATCACATTGCCTACTTATTTGTAAACAGGTGGTATTAGTGGAAAACCCTTTAACATGCCTCACCTGTAAGTATTTTTGCGCATGTGCGCAATGACGGAATCCCCCAGAGAAAACAAGGTCACGTTTTGACGACGCACAGGTGAAAGTGATTTAAAATGAGACTTTTTATACGTACTGCCAAACTGACACTAAGATTTTGTCTCGTTTATGTATCTGCTTGATTTGAAATGAATTTTTGAAGAATGCAGGTAAAAATCAAGCGTTTAAATGAAAAATACGGGTACTGCTTCTGTACGGGAACTGCTCGCATGCCAGTATCTGATAATATTTGCTGGAAGTAAAGTTATCTGTAATCTGGTCCCCCAGGTTCGGTCCTTGACTGAGGCAAAAATTGTCAGTAACATTTGACCTCAAACATTTAGTCTAATGGACAGTTGTCTGGAAACCCTGATTCAGAAATCATGTAAGATTAGTAGTAGGTCACTTGCATTGAAATTGATAATTACTGGCTATTATCCAGGAAAGTTGGTTAGATGGACTGACCACTGAGATATATATGGCCAAAAATGTGTTGGAGGTGTGTGTGTGGGGGGGGACTGACTATTCAAAATATATACCTGTAAACTATATTTATGAAATATTTATATGCATGTATAATATATATTTTATATAAATGAAAGCAAAAATAAGTTGGAACAGTTTCTTTGGCAAAAACATGCAAATTGTAATTTTATTATTAAATTTAAAGCTCTGGTAGTGAAAAGGTAAATACTGAGTAGTAATTTTTGTCTATATATTTGTTTGAAATTGATCATTTTACAGGCACAACCCTTTAAAAGACTCCTATTTATTGTTTCAGAACAGAATATATCAGTTCAAGTTATATTTTCATCGTGCCCGGAGGATCAAGATCTGTTGAAGACTGTGTTATCACAATTTAGGAGTAAGATGCTTGTAGTGAAGGTAAGTTCATGTGTACATGTAAGCAAGTAATTTTACACCAGTTAAGATTTTGAATAAAAATGGTGTTTAAAATGGCTTATAGCACTATAAAGTTGTCTTTCCAAACAGGAAATTATGTGTGTTAGATGAAATGAAAACAAGTTATGGAAAACTGAATAAATTATTTATTTTGGATTTGATATTGAAAACACTACATGCAGATCATGAAAGCTGGCTACAGTTTTATGTCCTGTCTTGAATTACTCATTGGATGATGTTTTACAAAATTTGTTTACCCCCCTCCCTACGGATCCCCTATTCCCCCCCTCCCCCCCCCCCCAATTTATATGTTAATATAGTTGTGCAAACATTAATATGTTAAACCATTTGCCCTGTTCCTATTTAAAATGTACTGTTTATAAATTATTGTGTATTCTTCTGCTGATTTTGTAGATATATTTTATGACATGAGAAAAAGAATGTGCGCATGACTTTCTTTTTTTTGTATTTTTCAAGTTTTTTGTTAGAAATATTGGATGATCCTTTCTGTTATCAAGGGCAGTAAACTCTTTTGAAGAAAAAATTGTCAAATTTTGATAGAGTTCTTTTCCTTAGATGAAAAAGCAACTATTACCAGAGATTTTGTCAATGGTACCTATGATTTTATAATCGTCTTCGAAAATAATCAATCAAACCTAATGAAGAATAATCTGACGAACTTGATTTATGTTTCAGGAAAATGAGAGTTCAGGATCAGTCAGTTGTAACAGTGCTGTGTTCATATACTCACACATTACCAACAGTGCAATATCAGAAAATACCCAAAGTGTTCTCAAACCAACTGTAGACACAAATGTAACCATGGAAACTGTTTTAAAGCCATGTATTATTCATGTTTGTAATGGGAGAAAATTAAACAGTGAAGATACTTTTGAATTTATGAGGATAATCCGTGAAATGACAGAAAACTTCCCAGATTCTCTCAGTTTTGGAATATTGAATTTTGTAAGTATTTTTAAAATATTGATAAAGTTATGAAATAACGTGTAGTAGTTTTATAAGATAAATGACAATTTTTGTTTGCTATTTTCTATTTTCTATTGACATGAAAATATTGTGTCAATATTGTTTATATATATTGACAGCTTAATGTCATGTAATCATTCCATATATCTATTGGCATGATAGTGTCATATCAGCATTTTAATATATTTTCAAATAATAATGTTATGTGAAGATTTAAAAAATCTATTGACATCATAATGCTTAAATGTGAAACTTCTTTATAGCTATTGACATTATGATGTCATGTCAACATTTCTTTATATCTTGCCATATTACAGGATAATAGACACATAGTTTTGTACATATTTATTTCATTGAAAATGGTTACTGAACCCTTTAACTTATTCTTATAATAAAAGCAAAATCTCACATGGTCACTTTTGTGTTACAGAAAATTGATTGATATTGCTGTAAATTTTGTATATTTTAATTACAGAATATAGCAGACTACAAGAAGTTATCAGATATGGTGACCAGTCTGATATGGAACAGAGATTCTACATTGTCTGGACAGACATTTGTTATACACTGTAACAAAAATAACAGAATCTAAATTATATCTTTATGTGATTATTTAGTCTTTGCCTCCAGTATAGAACCAGACCAGCCTGTACATCTATGTAGTCTGACTAGACTACTGTTGGCTGCTAAGTTTTTTTTTATTTTGAAATCCGTTAAACTTTGAATGGATTATTTCAAATTCAAGAATCGTTGTGAAGACACTTTACTGGAATAATATATATGTATTTATATGTTTTATATAGAGTCTTATTTAATTAAGGAGTGATTTTTGCTTCTTTTGTCTTGTTATACATGTATCATAATACTCAACAATATATGTTCATTATTATGTTTTGTGATGTTCATTGGTGCTTAAATATATCTCTTTGTTAGTTCTTGTAAATTAAGATTCTGTATGAGGTATTTATAAAGGTTAAAAGAATACTGCCTTGTAATGTATTGTACAGATTATGACACAAACTTTACTGATGTAGGAAGACCTCAGGTGCCCCTCTCTTTGCATTATTTCAAGCATAAGTGGGCCCCTGTAGTAGAACCATAGACCTTTCATGAATTGAAATTAGCTGCTACGTGTATTGTGCAGTTTTTGTTAAAACAATATTTTTTTTTAATAATTTTTTTCTTTGTTTATTTTTTTAATGTTTAAGGTCAGTCTACAAATTATCAATAGCATTATCTTATTATGTTTGTAATGTTTATATGCTTGATATATAACACTCAAAATTAAGACTTTATCAAACACTCGAAAATAAAGGTGTTTAATGTGAAATTCACTGAGTATAATATAGCCAGGTTCATAGAGTTGCATAATTATCAAATCTTCATACACGGTCTGTTTTAATACATGGCCAGTCTATATTGATATTAGTATTTTATTAAATATATTTATATACAGTCTGAAATATGATATTTATATATATGAATATATACAATGTATGTATATTTTCAAAATCACCGCTTTAAAATAGAGCCATTCGGACCAAATAGTTCATATTTCAGTTACAAGGTTTGTGTTTTGTGTTATACACTTTTCATGAAAAGTTTACTGCCATAGATCTTTATGATTTTTTTTTATTTTTATATATTTAATAAACAACTAAAACATGTATATAACATAGGACCTTGTTGTTTTTTTATTTGTTTTCTAGAACTAAGGTTATTCGTAAACTTGTTAGTGATTTTTCACCGTCTTTAAAATCATTCAGCTATCCCAAAAAATCTGAACTTACACCAGCTGATTTACTGCCCAAAATAAGCGATATTTTCTTTCCCAAAATCAAGAGACTAAGGCCTCTTCTCAATTAAGTGAGAAAAACCACTGGTTTTTATTTTTAAAGAAGTCATATTGGATGTCTCATTTGTCACGGAGATAAATCTTTTATAAACACCCAAATAGAGTGTATAAAGTTATCAAGTATGAGTTGAGGTTTCTCTTTAAGTGTTTATATGACCATGCATACCATTTGCTTATAATTATTCCAGAAACTAAAAGTGTATAAAATATCTTTCTTGCCAAATCAAGTTAAGTTGATTATTTTAATATTATCAAGCTGGATGGTCATCTCCAGAAGGGTGTGGGATGGGGAGGGGGGGGGGGGTTAGGGGGCCCCCCTCATAGAAAAAAAAATCCTGGATTTGGGTTGCCCTATATGTACTTGCTTTAAGCTATTTATGACGTACTTGAGATAAATGATAAATTTATATGACACAAATGTACAAGTATTTATTTACTTATCAGTATGAAAACTACGTACTGAATCATTTTGATGACATGTTTTTCCTGAATGCATCATAATTTCTAAGTACTAGACAAATGAGATGATTTCACAGAATAGTAATTAAACACTTTAAAATAAGTTCTTCCTGTTTTAATGTTTATGTCCTTTAAGAAAGGTCATTTAGGTGCATTTGTGGATAGAGTGGACCGCTTTATTTAAAATGCAATGAAATGAATAAAAAATTATGAGAATGTTAATTTAATATAATGTGTGGGCTGCAAGTCTGGTTCAATTCACATGACCAGGTGTTTTGCTGAGATTTCTATGTTGCAGCTATAGTAATATAAGTACATGTATCTTTGGAACCACTGAACAGGAAAACTACAGTCCTTTCTAGGGGCAATATATTTGGGACCCCCCCCCCCCCCCTTCACATCTGAATCCACGCATTGAAGTATTCTATATTGTTTCTTCAGTATAATATCATTTGGATGGTCAACTATTTTTAGCTGTTTATGGACAATTGAGCATTAAAAAGGAAACTGATAAAAATAATCTTATTTTATTTTATAATCTGATTGGATAAATAAAAATCAAGCAAATGTACTTTATCACATACCTGTGCGGCTTTTGCGACTTCGTAAAAATGGTAATGCACAGCAGCTTTGCACATATTTTTAAATTTTAACTGTCCGAAATGGTTCAAGGATAGAA
>NW_026855699.1:0-5003 GCF_026571515.1 Ruditapes philippinarum | reverse complement strand
AACCTGAACTTTTACCTAAAGGCAATGTATTTATTGAACATCAATGCTGCAGCATTATACAAACGTGTATCTGGAGATGGATTGCTGTTCATTATATATCTATAAAGTAACTAAACAATGTTGACAGCTACCACATTAACCTATCATAATGACTAAAATCGGTCTGAAACAAAATAGTTCTTTTAAATTTACTTTTTTAACGAAAATTGTTCATTGATATGCTAGAAGTTTTAGCGAATATATCAATATGTATGTCTACCTCTATCATATAGAAATATGCTCACGCTAAAATAAAAAAAATGGAAAAAAAAAACTCTTGTCAACTTTATTTTTAATGCGCTTAAAACTATAAAAAGTAGGACATTTTAAATAAATTCTTGCATTAATTTTATTCATGTTCATGATAGGATTATTATACAAAAACATCTCACTAAAGTTATAATCGAACGCATTCGAAACACACAACCGTTTTGACTAGAGCATGCTAATAATTAACTCTTTTTCTGTCTTTAATTAATGAATCAATCCAGTTACTAAATATGATAACAGAATAAGTTGTAAACTGAGTTCGCATCAAATACTGTACATATCATATTGAGACTTTTAAGCTTTACTACGTGCAATATTTCTGGCATGAACGATCAAAGCCGAGTCAGAGAATTATAGATTTTGACGCGATGCATCAATTAAATCAACCAAAATGTTGCTTGCAATTACACGAATACAACTGAATTTATTTACTTATTTCACGCAGGCAAATGAGCATTTATTGATATTGGACATGTTATTCTAACTCAATAAGTAAACGATCAAAGAACCATTTCATTTCACCTTTGAGAATACATGAATTGATTAAAAATGACATCGCATGCGTTTTGTTACATATCATTAAAAGAGCCATTTGAAAGAAATGCTAGAGTGAGTTTTATTGTAATAATTTGTATATATCTTTCCGGTTTATATTTGATGTGTTTTTTTTCTTACAAAGCATTTGAATAAATGTTGATACAATGAGATTGTTCTTGTTTTTCTTATTATGATAACAGTTTTGACACTGTTTGCAAATGCGACAAATAAGAAGACACGAAATCACTTCTTGGGTATTTTGTCTGAATTTATTATACAGTTTATTTATCTGTCCAATAAATTGATAGTGTCTTTTTTTCTTGGACTATGCGTTTTCACGAACAAAGGTTGAAAAGAGCATCCTAGTCTTCACTATTCGCATTGACAGATTCAGTTACCGATAAAAGGCTAAGAGCATGACAGTTCTATTATATCAAATAAAACCTCATACAAAATGATCCATTTTTGCTATGAATGCATTTTCTTTGAATCTTAGATTGCTAAATTTCAGGGTCAAACAAAGATGGAAAATGTGAAAGATACACGAGCAATGTGTATGATTCTAGTTGATAAATAAAGTCAGAACTAAATATTGTAATCCAAAGGTTTAACGCAGACAACGTAAGTAAGAAAGGGCACAGTATATGTTTTACATATTATTAGGTCAAAGAACTAGATACTTATCAAAATGTAAAGACTTGATATCGTTTAAAGAATGGGGAAATATGTTGAATATATAAATGATGAAAATGAACACAAGTTATCGAACAGCAAAAATATTTTTCACAGTCTCAACAGTTTTATAAGTTTATTCATACAATATTTGGAGCATGATATTTGTGTAATTTGTATTGGAAGATATGTCTGTTACGCTTTGAATTATCTGCAAAGAAAAAACACTGGGTTTGTTTCATTAATCATAGTGCACTTGTATACGCATAATTATTCGCTCTGCAATTGGCGTTATATAGTTAGTACTGGTGAATTGTGAACGTATTAATACATTGTTTGCAACGACCAATTATATAAAAGATGATGAATGAATAAAAATATCCACGAAATGTTTGAAAGTTTAAACTGTTTACAATCACTTTGAAAAAGACAAAGTGTTTAGGTGTTTTCTTGCCTTTGTTCTAACATGAAACTATGGATTTTGAAATTAAGAATACACCAGTCAAAAAGTATGAAAATATTTAAAACCTTCATTTTTAAATTAAGCATAAGTTGAACATCAAAGTAATCATGTGGATAATATAGGGTTATACATATATATTTAGAAGATTATATTTATATTTTTAAAATAGAATACATTAGCAGTCAACCTTTTATTCCTATCTCTTTCTTGTGTAGGAGTGTCAGTGGTTGCTTCATCTCTGACTATTTCCTCTCTGCCATCGGCAAAAACATCCTGCTGACCAAGCAAGCATTCATCTTGAATAAAAGGAAACTATAAATGATAATTAATATATAAGGGGTAGCAAACAATTTTTAAATTACTTGCTACTTAATGTTGTGGGTTCGAATTCCGTCCGCGATTTTGGATTATTTCAGCTAGATTAATGGAAGGTCAGGGGTGCTAGCTAGACACACATTCCTCAGTTATTTCATACACATGCGAGTTGTTTCCTTCACCAGTTAACCATGAAAGTCAACATATGAGTCAATTCAGCTTTTAACAAAACCATCACAAGCAAATGAACGACTTAAATGATTTCGTATCTTTTTTATTTTGCCAAGTTCCATGTTTAATAGTTCATCGGATTCTATTATTTCTTTTCGCAAACCTCTCGTTCGTACACAAATTTAACTGTCTCCTTTTTGGTTTTGTTCTTTTTAATTTAAGTGTTAATTAATTATTTTCACAACAGATAACTTTATTTACATGCATCTGCTGTCGCTACTGCTAATGCACACACTATTATTTTTGTGTCTGCTGCTTCTAAAATTGACGAGCATAACAGACATGTTTAAGTTCTTTTGAATTAACGATTAAAGATCCCGTAGCACAATTTTTTCATGGTTTCATTTAATAAATATGATGCTGAAATTAAGATTTGTCAATATTGTAAGTTCCAATAAGCATAATTAATAAACATATTTCTCAATGAAACATTTCATGTAAATAAAGGGAGGTAATTAGAAATTTATTATCTATAAATTCTAAGTCAAATTTTCTAATAAGAAAAAAATGCATGTAGTTTATTGATTAAATATAATGTGCACAAATATTTGCAGTATACATTTTATATAGTCTTCTATGTTTGTAAATTGTTTTATTTGCATAATTTTATTCATATATAATTTTTTGCAAGTGTGGTATACACACAATAACAATATCAATCACAAAATATACAGGATTTTTAAGTAAAATGAAGTTAACAGCAACAACTTCAGATTATCCTATAATCAAACGATTTATTTTTATTATTATATAGTGCCTCAGTAAATATCTAATAAATTGTTTTTAATTGTATTATGTTATGAATTATTAATTTAAATTTGGACAATTAATTTATGAACTCTGTAAGTTTTTTACTCTAAGTCAACACTAAATAAACTCAAAAATCTAAAGTTTGCCACGTTTTAGACTGACATCTGGAGCTAATTCTGGATCAGTTTCTTCTTCTTGTTTCTTTTGTTCTGGCAAAATTGGTATTATAAAAGTCTTTAAAAGTTAAATTTCTCTTTAAATACCAATCATAAAGATAAGCACGTAAAACGTTTATCATAATTCAAGAAACGAATAATAAATGTTGTATAACAAATTTAGTACTATTTGTAACAGATACTTAATGTGTACAGTACGCTATACTTGTTTTCAGGTAGACGTGTACGAGTACAAAAGCAAAGAATTGAAGTTACTTGACCTCACTAGAAGACGAAAGTACTCGATATCCATCTATATATGCATTGTTTATTATCTAAATAATTTTTTTTATTATATGATCTAAAAATAGCTGCAATCTCATTGGTCCAAACTGTAGTCAACAGAACTTTTTATAAAATCATATTCACTGGGGGTAGTATCATATTAACTGGCTAAATTGGATTTTCCAAGTCTAAAAATAGATTGAGACTCATATTCAATGACCATTCACCGTAGACTGTTAATTACGTGTGCTAATTAAAAAATAATTGTTGCGTTTTGTTCTTTATGGCATATTTCTCGATTAAAATATCATTACTTTACTGTTATACTTAAAGGCTAAACCGCATCGATGAGTATAAACTTGAATTACTTTCGTATGCGCAGCGTTCGCGTAGTCGTTGCACGCCTAACACGTGCGTCTTTTTTCCCGCGCTTCAACGAGGCAAAATTTGTACATGTATATAAGGTTGTACTTTTCGTGATTTTTTTTTAAATTCTGAGCCTATTCATATAATAAAACAATTATTGACTAGTTAGCCATTGAATATGATGTGATATTCACCGGCAGAAAGTCATATTGACCTCGGCTATCGCCTCGGTCAATATGTCATCTGCCGGTGAATATCACATCATATTCAATGGCTCACTAGACAATAATTGTATAGTATTTGTTTTTATTAAGTAGAACAAATAATGAGATAATCAAAACAGAATAGAACGAATACCAGAATTACCTACCTACATGATTACGAATTGTGTTCGTAAATAATTCGCCGCATTCGCCCCCCTATGAAAACCTTTATCTTGTCAATAAATCCTTAAAAATAAAGAAAAGAAAACATATTTGATATCAAACCTTGAGTTTTGCCATCATTCAGTCAATTTGTACAGATTGCATATATTGCACATTATTTATATTCCTTATAAAATTGTACATACCTAGGGATGTAAGTGGACATATTGTTAAGTCCAAACCAAATACAACTCAGTGCTAAAGATTCGAGCCGCGCAAGCGTCATTGCACTCTTCAAGACTGCTAGCGTACAGAACGTCGGTGGTTCTACTCAGGTGCATGTTCGTGCCTGAAATAACACACGGGAGCACCCGAGATTTTTTCCCCTGTTTTGGTGCGACACTCATATTGATCATGAAAAATTATGTCCATTCTTTTCTGTATGACCAAAGAAAATCTTTTAAGAATCAGGTTTCCTTCTTTAAAATAATAATAAATCTTATTTGTTATCCGTTAATGAAGTGAATTCGGAAACTTAAATACCTAAAATAAATA
>NW_026855698.1:0-106016 GCF_026571515.1 Ruditapes philippinarum | reverse complement strand
AAATTGAATAACACAAGACAGTAGGCGGTGGAAGATACCATGTTTATCTTTGACATTTTACTCTGTTAATGTGTTGGCGTTTGCTTGAAAACTTAACGATTATTTGTCTTACAAGACGATTCCTGATAATGAAATATAATCTTCATTTTAGTCACATCTTGCAGTAAAAATATACGTAATTCAATGTTATATACACAGCTTTTATTTCTCAATAAGCTAATCCTTTGAATTCAATTGTCATTCTGTCACTAAATGGAATTTGTTTGGTATTTTATAGGGACAAATGTATGTTTGTTAAAGGGTATAAAGTTATGTCTTATGAAAGATGCAGTTGAAAAAGGAATGTTAAAATGGAACGCCAGCATAAACTATATATTGATATGAAATCAGTATCAAATTACAAAAATAGAAATAAAGAAATCTTTTCTACAATATTAATAAAGTATTTTAGAATTCGTATTATCAGGAATATTTGTACCAAGTTTATACAACCATGAATTCAGTGTCTGCCAATTGTTCTTAGCATGAAATCAATGAAAGCAATTTAAAATTCAAACACTAATTTTTGCAGCAAATATATAGCCTTAAACACGATCAATTTGAGATGTTCGCTTATGATGATTTACGTAATCTAGACATACGCTTGACGTTTTAAATTACAACTTTAAATCAGGTGCCGAATGTTAGATGCTAATCACTATAAAAATGGCGCGGAATGTAAAATTATTTGTCATAATATTTCCAAAATATAAACAACGTTGTATTTTCAATTTCATACAAAATACTATATATATAATTTTATAAGGTATTAAGAATAAGAACAGTTTACTTTTTCTTGACGCCCCAACATTAAGCACACAATTATTTATGTTAGTACAATATGTATAATGCAAATGGCGTCATGTCAAAATACAAACACGACCTTGCAATACCATTTTATGGTGTCGCAGCCAGGGTATGTGGTATATATGAGTAATACTATATGTAGCAGAAATGTGTCTGTTTATGTTACAATGATAATTATAATGCGGATAATCTAACAACCATTCCAAATTTACAAAAAAAAAAATAGAAAAATAAGATTGACAAAAATGACAACAAGAAAAACTTGTTCATTACTAGGGATCTTTGTATTATAGATTGATATATACTAACAGTATTATAGATTGAGGAAAACCAACAGTATAATAGACTGAGGTATACTAACAGTAGTAACCCAAGTATCATGTTATTTAACAGTATTAAACAAAACCTTGGAATGGCAGAATATTAAACATTGATGGAAAATTAGAAATATAGAAATGTAATTACGAAAATACGGCTGTCCTCTCATTGGCTTGAAATTGACAAGGTAGACATAGGAACATTCCTAGGAACGAACGTCTGTGCAAATTATGTCTTCAACGAACAATAGAAGAAGAATTTCACTTCACGTTAGAATGTCCGGTGTATAATAACATTAGAAGACAGTATATACCACATTGGTACAGAACAAGGCCAAATATGATTAAATTCATTTATTTATTATCATCAAGTGATGTGTATATTTTAAACAGACTGGCAAAATATTTAATCAAAGCGTTTGAAGAAAGAAAGACTTTCTTAAATACAAATAGTTAATTAAAATTCTAAATTCAAATACTGTGTCATATGAAATAACAATTACCATGTTTAACATTTTCGTTATCATAACTGGATATGAATAGATAGAAATATCTCAAATCTTCCAAATATATGTAGGCTTTGTATTTATCTTCGATTCATTGATTCATTTCTTGTATATGCTCTCATTACATACTTATATGCATGCATGTAAAATATTATTGTTTAATCAATATGCTGTTCGCGTACGATTTATTAATAAACTTATGTTCTGTTCTGTTCTATCATAGATTGAGGTAAACTACAGTATAATAGATTGAGGAATATTTACAGTATGATAGATTGAGGAAAACTAATAGTATCATATACTCAGGTAAACTAACAGTATTATAGACTGAAGTAAACTAACAGTATCATAGACTGAGGTAAACTAACAGTTTTATAGACTGAGGTAAACTAAAGGTATAATAGATTGAGGTAACTAACAGTATCATATATTGAGGTAAACTAACAGTATAATAGACTGAAGTAAACTAACAGGTTTACAGACTGAGGTAAACTAATAGTATTATAAACTGAAGTAAACTAACAGTATAATAGACTGAGGTAAAGTAACAGTACAATAGATTGAGGTATAGAAACAGTATCATATACTGATGTAATTTAACAGTATAATAGATTGAAGTAAACAAACAGCATCATAGATTGAGATAAACTAACAGCATAATATGCTGAAGAAGCTAACAATATAATCAACTGAGGTAAACTAACAGTATTATAGACTGAAGTAAACTAACATTATTATAGACTGAGGAAAACTAACAGTATTATAGATTGAGGTAAAATAAAAGTATCATAGATTGAGGTAAACTAACAGTATAATAGACTGAGATACACTTACAGTTTTATAGACTGAAGTAAACTAACAGTATAATAGACTGCGGTAAAGTAACAGTTTAATATATTGAGGTAAACAAACATATTCAAATACTGAGGTAAACTAACAGTATAAAAGACTGAGGTTTACTAACAGTATAATAGATTGAGGTAAACTAACAGTATCATATACTGAGGTAAACTAACAGTATAATTGATTAAGGTAAACTAACAGTATAACAGTCTGAGGTAAACTTACAGTACGATAGACTGAGGTAAATTAACAGTATAATAGACTGGGGGTAAACTAGCATTATGATAGACTGGGGTAAACTAGCATTATAATAGACTGAGGTAAACTAACATTATTATATACTGAAGTAAACTAACAGTATAATAGACTGAGGTTAGACTATCAGTATTAAAGACTAAGCTTGCAGTATAAAAGACTCAGGAAACCTTACAGCATAATTGCGATAAACTGTCAATTTGTGTGAGGTTAAATATTGTGTTCTAGATGATGTTTAATTTAAGTCTTTCATTGCTACAAACCTATAGAATAGACAATTTGATATTATCATTCTTAATTTAAAGCGGTCTTCATTTCATAAAATTATATACATACAAACATATATACTTTAATTTTCCGTATATTATTGAAAGTATATAAATATATTGTACACTTTAAAATCTTCTGCTCTACAATACATATTTTTACAATTGTTACAATGAGCGAAAAAGAGATATAGAACGAATGATGCTAAAAACCCATTTCTTGCGTGTGTCTTCTCAAATACAAAACATGAATTCTAGTACAGCCGTTACAAAATATAGAACAATAGAGCAATAATTATCTATCATTTCTGCAATAACAAATATCTGTATTCCCCTAAGGCTGATACAAATTGCATCGTTTCAAGCGCATTATCAGCTGTTTCTACGATATAATGTTTGATAGAAACATGTCAAATATCAGAAAAATGACAGTATACGCATCATACAGTCATTCTTGAAGGCAATATATTGTGACACATGCATTAAATATTAGTGAAATACTGAAAATGGTATCACTTAACACGTGCTGTTATGCTTGCAGTTTAGCTCATTTGGGTCATTATCTGAAGTACATGTACTTCGAAATCAATGATAAATATCAGGACTAATCATTAATCATTTCTTTGCCCCTCTGTGTTCCGCAATACTTATTGTATTTACTTTAATTAACGAAAACGATAGCTTTGTACTCAGAGTAAATAGTTTTGTTTTTAACCAATGTATTGATTCAATTGTCTGTTTTACAAAAGTAAATATATGAATGCATTTAAACTCCGTTGCTAATGGTATATTGCCTTACAAGGTAACAATCGCTTTAGAACTACTTCCTGATATCTGTTTATACTTGAAGTGCTCTTAGAGTACTTGATACATAATCAGTCTAATCCAGTTTTTTGTCCAAAAATGTAAAATATTGATATTGAACAAAAAAACTTTCTTGTACAATTAATTCAATTCTACATCTGCACAACTACATTATCATCAATTTTAATGTAAATAATATATAATGGTATAGGCCTGTTGCACTCTAATTCAAAGCATGTTAGGCTTTGGCAGGAAACTATGGAAGCCCATAAAAGATTCCCCTTATAAAATGTGCGTTAATATATCATTATAAAATATTTTACGTCACACCGATACAGTATAGCGTCATATGGCGACGTTCCAGCTTTACTGGTGGAGGAAGACCTCAGGTGCCCCTCCGTGCATTATTTCAGGCACGAACGGGCACCTGAGTAGAACCACCGGCGTTCCGTAAGCTAGCTGGATAGCTTCCTCACATAAAAGAATCCAAAGTCCTTATCGGGATTCGAACCCACAGCGGTGAGGGGCAAGTGGTTTGAAGTAAACGACCTTAAGCACTCGGCCACGGACACCCTACGAATGTATGTAAATAATACAAAAACATAATAGTTTTACAGATTATAAATGAGGAAAATGTGAAAGACATTAGTTTTACAGATTTTAAATGGGAAAAATGTGACAAAACATAACAGTTTTACAAATTTCAAATGGGAAATATGTGACAGACATATTAGTTTGACAACAACTCTTTGAATATTCATGATCATAATAATGTTAAAATTGTTTTCCCTTGTAAAACAATTTTGTTAAAATTAGCAGTAAACAATATAAAATATTTATGTTTCTTGGATTTAAAACTCTTTTACTGTTTCAATATAGTGCTTAAACTATTAAATTGAAAAAAGACAAATCCATTTCTTTCAGCAGGGTGCAATTACCTTTTAAAAGAACCTTAAATGTTTCAAAAATGTAATATATAATTCACGTTAAGTTTAAAGATTTGACCATCTTGGACATATTTGTTGAAAGAACAACCAGTAAAGCGCTCCAACTTCACCACGATTCAAATACTATTTTTGACGTTAGAGTTGTAAGATAGCAAACCTCATCAAGTAAGTTTAAATGAGATATAATAGGAAATATTGTACAACTTCATTCATAACGTCGAAATTACGTCATCCGGAACATGTCATTGTATAGCACGCGACTCATCTGGTTCCCCCAATGCCAGATGAAATTTCCGGCATGGGTAAAAATAATGGAAACATCAGTCTGAGAAAATGTATATTTCAATATGATAATTAAATAGAGAAAATCGGAATCCCTAAAACGACAAAATTGAAAATGTTACAGACTCAATATGATTGAATGAGCATGTTTATTGATGGTACTAGAACCCCCTTCCCTGAACCTAAAAAGGACGCATAACTTGTTAAAAGAGGAAAAAGGAAAACAATGATATAGAATTAAAAAATATCAATTGCAAACAAATAATGTATAGATCAAGATTCCTAATTGAAGTATAAAACATACCTTTGCATGAATAAAAATGTACGATCAATGTTATTGTAGTACAGTCATCATAATGGAATCTATTCAGCACACCAACATATCTGTCATTCTATTGAATTTAACTGTCGTAATGAACATGCTTTACAAATCACACTATTTACAATTATCTCAATTTCACATGACAAAATAACTAAATGGACAATGTGAAATTGGTGCTTCATACAGATCATTGGAACAACGGCTTCATAAAATAATTCTAGTAGTAAAGTCGATAGAAATGTGCAATGCTAAGTGCTACTATCAGTATCAATCAACTCTGAAATTGCATATAACTGTATTCCCATTAGGCTGATACCAATAGCAAATTATGGACGCAAGTGTCTTTTCCCCTCTACTACGACTATAACATCAATAGAAATTGCAATCTGATTTTAGATGTGCAGCAATAAATGTCTGTACATAACTTATTATTATGTAAAATCATATATGAGTAGATATACTCGTTAGTATAGAAAAGGTCATGACATTATGCTTTTAGTAGTACTATTACTCTATTTGTAAAAGCAAACTCCTATTTTTGTAATTGCTTTTAATGTTATCAATACTATCTGATCGCTCTTGAATGAATCAAGATCAAAAGCAAATAAATTAAACAATGTATGCTTGCATGACAGTCATGTCAGGTCGAATTTATCAAAATATAACTAAGAAGATTTTTTGAGGCGGCAAATCAATTTAGTCGTGGAAACATCACCGCTCATAACTTAATTTAGCAGTAGTGACATCAAGACTGGGTGGTGGAAACAACTCAATTTAGCTGACGTGACATCACAACTGGGTGGTGTACAGCGGTAACATCATGGCTGTGTTGTGGAAATAAATCAATTTAGCAGCGGTAATATCATGGCTGCGTTGGATTTAGTAGAAGTGACGGTAGCGTTACGGTTACATGTAGAAACATCATCGATTAACGTCCGACATATCTTTAACCTGAAGCATCCTTCCGCGATACAACTGACCCCCTCGTAATTATTTCGGTACTTACACCATTTAAGCTTTTCACCTTAAACATTTTGGACTAAGAGCCCATGGCAATTTAATCAAAATTTTTGTCCAAATCTGAAACTTACACCAGAGTAACTATATAGTCTCTCCTTAACAAAAATTCACATCTTAAAAAAATTTGCTTTCTATCCAAGATGGCGTCCAATATGGCCGCCGATTTTATGCAAAACGGGTACATATCTTATTATGGTAAATTTTACAGCAAAGATTATGACGTGTTTTGGTAAAAAGGTGTTCAAACATTTCAGAAATAATCCAGTTATGATTAAATCACAATGAAATATATAGCTTTTCAGATTTTTGTCTTAAAATTTCAAAATATCAAAGAAAAAAACCTATTTTTGCAGATTTTTCTATCATGGTTACCTAGAAAATAACAAAAAAATACCCCAAGTAGCTCCTTAAATTCTAATATTGTTTTATTTTTCATAAATACTATGTGCGTTATAAGTGTTTATCATAAAAAACGCAAAGAATTGCATAATTTGTAAGGTTTATACTTGTTAAAGTGGATAGGGTAATTTCACCATCAAAATCGGAAAAAAAATAAAATTCGCTCAAATATGTTAATTTTATTCTTCTGCTTTTTTATTTTACTTTATATGTGATTTAATACAATTATTCTCTATTTTCATGCATTTTTAATGTTCTCAAGTTGTTTTTTAACTCTTATGTTACGGTGGAAGGAGTAAAATAAAAAAAATATGCACATATAGTATTAATGTGTATCGAATTACCGAAAGCTACCTGAAATATCGAAATATACTTAAATTCACTTAATTTGACATTATTAAGAAAAAAAATATTTTTTTATCTTAACCAATGAAAATGATACAAACCTTTTTTTTTGGAAATTTCAACGTGGACAATGAAGAAAAATGCAAATACTTAAATTATTGGTATGTGAAATGTCTCTGTTTTTCTTTTTATTTTTTGACAAAGGGAAATACAAATCCATTGTAAATCTTTCAGCACAACGTACTCTTTAATACAACCATTGAATTCAAATGAATTACTAGTATTGGCAACTTTATTACCTTAAACGGAAGCCTGGAGTATGTATATTCTGTGTCAATTTAAGGTGAACTTTTTGGAAACCGTAAATATGCAATTAAACTTTTAATACACGATGTAATGATTGGAAATTCGGTGGCACTTTGAAACAATTGTTTCAATTTAAACAATATATTCTACAAAACTAAACAATCTGTATATGGTACAAATCTCGGACGTGGATAAATGCTGTTTAACGCGTATTCTACTATAAAAGTATCAAACATTAGTTTTACTAAACTTCTTGGGCCTTATTAAAATTACTAAATTATTAAATTATTGAAATTTAAATATTATTAATTTCAAAATAGAATTTCATGCACACATTTCCCATTTTTATGCATTATTATCCCACACGACTAATTTCATTTAACTGATTGGGGGGAAAATGATAGCCCCTTCGCCTTTTAATGTTCATTAGTATCATCAAATAATAAAAACAATGAGAACAGTGTTTTGTAAATATAAAATGAATTATTTTGCAGTTCCGAATTTGTAATACGAAGTACGCTTTTTGTAATCAGATCATAGGATTTATATTGTTGATAAGAGGGATGCAACAATATTGTATTTATTGCTGATCTTAAATCAAGCTATGACCATTTTATTAGCATAAAATAGTGTAAGTTCTTTTATGTTAAGTTTAAATAGGAATCAATATTGAATTGATGTAAACTGTTTTTAAATTTTTTCATTCATGAAAACAGTACAATAAATTGTTGTGAAGAAGGTATGACTTTGTGCAAAAGTTTTGATCAATTGCAGTCTCCGTTTTTCTAGATTAATCGTTTTCATTGAGCTAAATGACAAAATAAATGTTGTAACTCAAATCGCTAATAATCGCACTAAGTATCGATTTTCAATTAAATTCTGAGAATATTTTTTTATCGTTTTAAGATTCGGGATTGATCTATGTAAGTTTCCAAGCATGCGTTACTGTTGATACTGCTACATTTGCTGCTATAAATTCTGTTGCTTCTTTTAATAATGCCTCAATTGCTTATGATGCTGCTCCGACGTCTTTTTTCACTACTACTGCTACTTCTGCTGCCGCTGCCGCTACCGCTACCACCACCACCACCACCGCCACCACCACCACCACCACGACTACCACTACTACAACAACTACTACTACAGCTCCAGTCTTACTGCTAATGCCATTGCTATTAATTTTTTATTGCTGCTAAAATATCCCATTTGACTAAAACCGCTTCTTTTGCTGCAGCTTAAACTTTTTCCATTGCTACTTCATCGGTAACTGTTGTTATTGTCACTACTGTCGTTTTTGCAACAGCCACATCTATTTTTGCTACTAGCATTATTACAACTATTGCTGCTACACCTGTTCCTTTTCAATCAACTGATACTTTCATTGCGCCTATTGTTACTACTTTTGCTTGTAACGATGAAGAACTAAGTGGTTTCAAACAAATTTTAACATCAAAATTAAACAACGGAATGAGGTATTTATTTGCGTTGACCAATCAGAATCAGAATATATTTTACATTTAATTCAAAGTGAGATCTGCATTAAACTCAAACGAAACGGTTTTGTTTCAAAATGATTTGGTTGTATTGATTATAGACACTTTGGCAAATCAATATTGGAGATTTCGTTATGGTAAACACTTGCTGGAATATATACAAGGGAATAGAGAAAAGCGTATTCATAAACGAATGTGCAAAGATTAAAGATACCTTGTCTGCTTTTTGCATGCTACATAAATCATGTTTTAAATGATATTAATAATGAATTCAATTATTTACCAAATTTATCACGGCGAGGCTCTTGTCTATAAATAATGTTTTCTTTTGAAATATTAAAATCGTGTGATAATGAAAATGGTATGATGATCCCGGATCGCTCAGCTATAATACATTGCAGACTTGAATTTATCCCAAGGGCACAGGCTATTCTGATTGAAGGGGAAATATATACATGCATTACAAACACAAATTACCCTTATTACCGAATAGTTAAGTTCTTGGCATTGTTGTTTTTATTTTTTACAAGGTTTTAAGTCACACCAACACACCGATACTAAAGGTCATATGCTATGGAGGTCAATGGTTGCTATGAAAACAAACTTGGAAGAAGTTAACTAGACAATGTTTCATGCCACACATCTATTTTTTTAAGTTTTAGCCTAAAAGGTTTTAGACCGCCTCCGTGGTCGAGGGGTTAGAGTCGATGACTTCTAATCCAGTTACCTCTCTGGCGTGGGTTCGATCCCCGGGAGATGCTTTGGTAGTTTAGCGCTGAGGAAGGTAGTCTAGTACTGGTGTAACTCTCCAGGAACGATGGTTAGGAAACTACCCGCCTATATGACTGAAATACTGTTGAAAAAGGCGTAAAATGAAGCAAACAAACAAAACAAAAGAGAAGAATTTATTTAAGTTTTTCTTTATACGTTTAAGAAAAATTCCATGACCCATGGGCAAAATTGGGACAAATGCAGACCCGATGGCTATATTGAACAAACTTGTCAGAGGTTCATTAGACAACTTTTCGTGCTAACTATCTAAGTTTTTGTTGAGAGAAGAATAATTTAGAAGAATTTAGCCCTTTTGGCCCAAATGTTCTTTTTTGAACGATTTAAGTAGATCGTCATGCTAGGAACATCTCAGAAAATTTTCATCAAATTTGACCATGGCCGCTTTTTGTGTACAAAACTCTGCTTGACACTGTCTCACAATTAATTTTACAATTCCTTGATGTTTGAAGAAGTTAAATGGACAAGTATTTTCCTCTGACTTCTAAGTTTGACTGTGACTTTAAACTCGTGAGTGCAGCGCTTAATTTTGGGATGGTGAACATCTTTTCAAGAAATATTTAGTTTGGACAAAATCTTTGTTTTCAATCATCTACAGTAAACACAGACATCACCAATCATAGTCTTACACTATGAGTATTGATGAAGGAAGTACATTTCATACAAACCCTCTTGTTTCGATGATATGAATGGGATATGTGTCTATTTCACACACGTAGTGCTATTTCAAAAGTGTGTCTTACACAAATGTCATCCAATCATAAAAATATAATTTATAAAGATGTAAATGTTGCTTAAATAATTGGAAATACCATTTTTCGTGCTTATAATAAATCAAACATTTTTCATAATGTATTGTAGAGTAATTACCGAATTATTTCACTTCCTTTGCTTATTATTTCTGTTATAGCAATATAAAATAAATCTGATAAACAACAGTATTCTGGTCGTTTGCTTTATACGAACATAGTCAGATTATACGTAGTTATATATGTCTTTTATATATCTCCATTGATTGGTCTGACATGCATTTTAAATGTATATGAATCGTGTGTATTATATTTGTAAATGTGAGGAGACACGAATAATTGAATATTCATATCCTTGGTGCAAAAACATTATTGTACGAAATAAATGCTGGTTACAAAGTCGATACAAATATGAATTATTACAAGCTTCTATAATTATCATTTACGTCTGAATCTGCAATTTATAATTGCACGTTATGTTTTCCCAGTTGGGAGACGCCAGCTTTTATATTGCATAATATAAAAACACATGTCTGTGTGTTGTTCCCACAAACAAATAGCATGAATAGAAAATACATATCAGATGTGAGAATTAATGAGTGCGCGTAGCTTATCGGTACCTTTCGAGTAAAATTTCTCTAGTTCGATATGAGATTGTCTATACACACTCAAACTTGCGTGGTTTCATATCCTTATGTATCATACAAAAATAGTTTATATTCTTGAATTATTTATGTCAATAATATCATATTCAATGAAATAACTCAATAAATGAGATATTGATAGCAGAATAATGTTTTATATTTAAAAGCCAATGACCTCCACGCAAAACTTTTAACTTCAAATATTCCAAATCATTATTTTTAATCTATATCTAGTCAGACAGATATATATCACAAAATGCAAATTTCAAAATGTAGGTAGTTATTTCGGGATATACATGTATAAACAATAAATACATTCATAGCATCAGTGTTTAAACTTCTGCTAGTTAAACTATAAATATTAAAGAGTAATAGCTGACTTACAAAGTTTCGGTAATCATAGTAAGGAATTCTTTATTCACTGTTTATTTGATGTTTTAATAAGAAATACATTATATTATTACGACGATTCCTAATAAGATTTGGTATTATTTGACAGAAATATTGCAATATTTACGTAATTAACGAAGGTGACAAAAACAAAAGACAGTTAAAAAGTGTACATCTTATTACACATCACTAGAAATGTGTCTTCAGGACACGGATGCCCCCACACACCACTGTTTATCAATTTTATGACTCTAGGTCAAATATATTTGGACTACATGTGCCAAAAGTTGAAAACTAAAAATCTTTTATTAAGTAAAGGACAATAACTACACAATACTGAATAAATCCACAAGCAAACCCCAAGGTGCATAAGTACACATGCTGACCAACATTCTTGTAAACTTTCAGGCCAACAAGTCAAAAACTTTTTGAGCTATGCATAAACAAGTCGAAAATTGCAAATTAATACTACTGTAGGTCAAGGGCAATAACTCTAACAAAACTGAAAAAATCCACATGCAAAGTCCCAGGTGCATAGCTTCATAGTGATGATGATTCTTATTCCTGTAATTTAGTGATGTTAATCATTATTCCTGTAAAGTTGGTTAATTCTAACTCAAGCACTCAAGGGACAAATGACACAACATAATGAAACGGTTTTTACTAAGTCAAGGGAAATAATTCTACAAATACTGGATAAATCCAAAAGCGAAACCCAAGGTACACAACTACATATGCTGAGCAACCTTCCCGTCAGGTTTATTGACTCTATGCCAAATCCTTTTTGAGTTACATGCGAAACAAGTTGAAAATTGCAAAAATTTACTTAGTCAAGGGCAATAACTCTAAAAATAACATATAAATACACACAAAAATACCCAACTACACATGCTGATCAACAATCCTGTAAAGTTTCATGACTCTAGGTCAAATCCTTTTTGAGTTACGTGCGACAAAAAGTGAAAATTGCCAAATTTTAGTAAGTCGAGGGCAATAACTCTAAAATTACTCAATAAATCCAGACGAAAATGCCCAGGTGCACAACTACACATGCTGATCAACATTCCTGTAAAGTTTCATGACTCTTGGTCAAATATTTTTTGAGTTACGTGCGACACAATAGAGAACGGACGGACGGAAGGACAAACGGACGGACAAGGGTAAATCAAGTGGGGGCACAATAATGTCGGACTATTTAAACGCAGAAAAAACATCTGTATGCTTATTCTTTTTCATAATTTTATCAACTTTCTTTTTTTAAGACTTTGAACTATGGCACATTTATTTCTTCTGTTTGCAAGGCATACTGAAAAATAACCCTAATCCATTAGAAAAACAATCGGGGCGGCTCTGCTTATCAACCAAAAGGACATTGTCAAGACTACAAATGCAAATGACCCAAAGGGACACAGTTGGTATACAAACTGACTGTTCAAAACATTCCATATACGCTGAATTTTCATGTCTGAATCAATACAGAATCAATAAAATATAGATATATAGCATGGATTAAAGATAATGACAATGTCATGAACATATTTTTTACATTTATCAAACTATATAGGCCCTATTTGAATTTCTAAATATGTCAGATTTTTAATTGTTCTTTAGCCCAAGTTTAAATCAAATCCATCAATGAATATCAAAGGTAACCAATTGCATAAATGAAGCAACCATTTCACATTTAAATTCAAAGTCAATTATGAGAAGTTAAAGTTCAGTCTGGTCGTCTTGAAGGTCTTGTCTAAAGAGCTATTGTGTCTAAGCATTAAAGCATAAAGGCAATCAATTAAGAGAAAAAATGACCAACATTAAAGTATTCGGACAGCAACGGCATAGGCAGGGACAAGATGACTGTAGCAAAAGTTCTTTTTCCCGAAAATGCCGAGCTAAAATGTTATTATAATCATCCTCAAAGTAAATATGCATTAAGATTGTGTATAATTGCGCAATCATAAAATTTATGTAAGTTTGCTGTAAACATCACATAAACTACTGAATTTATCCATATGGCTTATAGTTATTTCCAGCAATTCATACAAGTTTCCCCGTTATGCATACAACTCTGGTCGCGATTATGATGAAATTCTTCATGTAATTACCAATTTCTTTTTCTATCATCAAACATCAAACATCTTCAGCTTTTTTGCTTCAAGATCATCCTTGTTCAATAAAAATGTGTTCTTGTTAAATTCACAGTACAAAAAAAATGAAATTGTGATAGTCGTAAACAATATGTTTCAGGCTCTGTTTGATTGAGACAGTTTGAATGCAAGTTACAGGCCCCATCTACACAAGGTGAAATTGGTTAAGAAACAATAGACATTTACATATGAACATTATGAAAATTAGTGTTCAAAAACATCCGCAGTCTATTGAAAGGGACTTCATTATATTCTTTTTACATAACGGTAATAAAATAAGTTTTTTTTAACTTCTTTAGCTAAAACAGGGCTAACAATCGTGCAAGAAACTCGATCTTCAAGTATGTTTTTTATTTTCAATATGTTTCTTTTATGTGTGCCCGAGTTTATCTAAGTAATAATGTTTTTTTTTTTTCTTTTGGGTCTCAGTGGCCTCTTTTAAGCTACAAAAAGAAAACACATTATATGTATGTTTTTGATGTAAAACAAGGGTAAAAATGCTTTGCTATGATAACCATACTTAAGGGACATATATACGATGAAACTTCTAGCATAGCACAATTTAAAAATGAAAAATATGTCTGTACAATATCATTAGCATAATATTTCTGGCAAGATCATATGGCACAAATATCAATTTTTAGGTTTCCCTATAGACAACAATATTTTATTCTTATTTCTTGTAGGTGATGCAACCGTTATCGTTTTTTTCAAAGCCATCGATACAAATATTTCGTTTGTTGACAGACTGAAAGATTGACATGTATACCAAAACTGTATATGAAGTTTGAATATTTCTGGTGTATTTAGTATATTTACGTAAAACTCATTATATTTATGGAACCATACTGGTATGGATATAACAATAAAACATGAATGTATTTTTCTATTTCTAGAAGTTTGATTATTGAAAACAACATGCAACGTTGTGTCTGTTCATATGTTCAATGTTGGGTAGAATTCAATTTTCAAATCTAAATCAATACGGTACCGTTTTAGACATAAGAATTATTTAAAGAACATGAAAGAAAAATTAAAATTGATTAAATTAAACTGATTGTTTACACATCATATCTTTTTCATCACTTTTATTAATTTCAATTGATTTGTTAATCGTCTGAGACTACTTTCTGTCTTATTTTGAAATTGGTAACGCTATTGAAAATAAAGGATTCTTCCCCTTTTAGCAAATTAAATATAGCCGGTCAAAATTTTCACTTTATCACACAAATATTTCAAAAAGACGTAATATTTTTCAAAATCTGACGAGGTAATCAGTTGATAATATACATTGTATGTTAGCATAAACGGAAAACCACACTTATCACATCATTGTCATGGAAATATTAATATTCTAGTATGTTCCATGTCGTTTGATGCAACAAATGGAATGCATTCAATATTTAAATGGTCTTCTCGCGAGATTTATTTAGTAAATATGCCGACATTAATGATATCAAGTTAGTGGGTGATGAAAACGTCTAAATAATGTCTGTAAAGCCTGTTTGACATATCGTGGAATGGAATTGATATCCAATCAACCTCATTATTAAAATTCCCAATTCCCAAGGCTTCACAAGTTGTCTAGATAGTTATTGACGGTGATGTATCCGAAAGATATATAGTATAAGTTTGTTTTGTAAAACAATTTCTGACTTGGTTATTTCCTAAAAGATAATTAATATTCATTGTCATTGTTTATAAAAAACATATATCTGCATCTTTTAAATAAAGGAATCAGTAAAAACATATATATTTGTATATATGGTACAATCTAGTTAATCTAGATGTTAACGTTTCATAATACTATTCTACTTTCTTTACAGTAAAAATATTTCTTAATGACAATGCAATTTTCAATCTTGCCGGTTCGACATCCATTTTCCTATGATAAACTTACATTGAAGTAACATTATGTTGCTTCGTTCTATGGACCTATCATTTAATTTTCAAACTACGTGTGATATTATTACCGATTGGTAGTCTGAACCACTTCCTAGAGAAATCGTCTCCAACATTTACAAGAAGAGAAGTATCATTAAATCTTAAGCAAAGTGACTACGTATAACAGTAGCAATATAAACCAGACTTTATTTTATCATTATTTACTGCCGACAACTATTAGCTTAATATATGTCCGTTGGAAATATATACTGTTCTTGACATAATAGAGTCTACTTAATAATTAGTATGTTTTATAGATATATAATAATACTGAAGAATCTAACAAATTAAGGATTTGTAAACTAAAAGAATCAAATCAAACAGTCTGATTAATTAAGAAATGAAACATATTGTACAATGCTTCTTAGTTAGTTGATAAAAAGATAGAATATACAGACCGACCCCGGTTATTCGACAACCCTTTATTTGAATACTCGGCATTATCCGAAGTAGATCGGCGGTCCCGTTTTTATTTCTATATAAATCGATATAAATACAAACGAATTATTCGAAATGCATTATCCGAACACCTCCTTTTTTTGAAGTAAAATGTCGTTCCCAATTATACTATACTATTTCGTCTATCATAATATTCCGATTTCGATTATTCGAACACATCGATTAATCGAAATAAATTTAGAGTTCCAGACACTTCGAACAAACGGGTTGGACTGTTTATTTATAGCTCACGTGCACACTTTTAAACAAAGTGAATACAAAAGTTAAGTATAACAATAACTCGATGAAGCATACACATTTTCGTGCGGACGAATCTTCGAACTATCCTTCACCCTAAATTTCGATGGATATCTTGTTTATGAAGTATCACATATAATCTCATTTTGTCAAGAAGTTTCTTCACGAAAGGCGTCTCGCATTAAATAAATTGCATGTATCAAATTCAATGTTAGAGATTCAGCAAATAAAAAGTCAATATACTGCATTAAATGAAACAACGTCTTATTTGATCACGTTAAGATGTAGTAAGTATAGCATTATCTTAAAAGCAAACGATTTTATCAACAAATCATACAGCAAATAACGTAAATGCTAAGTTTTTATTGCATTTTAATAATAACATTTAGCAAAATAACCTGCAAAAAACTAATTTAACGTTAAGCGTTTAATATTTTTAAATAAAATGACCTTGGAATTTTTCTATACATGTCTATTCATAATATTTCATCTTAAGGAATGTAACGACGGCTGCAGTAGACATGTTATAGCGTTTACCGGTGCATATATAGAATAGACAATGTACTCTTTTTCGAACAATTTTATCGATATTTGACCTTTAATTAACAAAAATATTTTACGTACTTAAAAGAGTTAGTGCTGCAAAATTGATAATATTTAGAACACCTAACTGGTCCTAGATCAAAGGGTTTCATAAATCTTAATGTTTGGATTTGTCTTTAGATTACGGAAAGAAATCTTACTTTTCAGGCAGTGCTGATGAGACTAAGAAATATAAGATGGCGTGAGAGATGGCTGCAAAAATGAAAATTTCGGAATAAGGTGTATATTGAGTGGGGCAAAATAAAACTTTTATCGAAATTCAAAATACTCGAAGTTAATTTTCATCACATTAAAAACTGACATGTCCATTGCTTATTACAAATTTCAGAGGCATTGCTTCATAAACAATGCAATAATTGTGAAATATGAGGACAGAATAATTATCATGTATATTCAAAACCGCTTAAATTTTAAAGCAGTCAATATGCTTAAGCATTTTCTTTCTTCTTCAATTTATTTTATACATTTAAAAAAAATATTTTCAAATAATTAATGTTATAACACGGCACATCACTAGCAAGAAGAAAAAAAAACAGTCAATTAAAGTAAACATTTCTTACTGGGTACAGTAAACCATTTCAGGGATATTCTTTCCCGTGTAATATAGTGAAATAAAACATAACTAAATTGTCTCCTTTGCTCTTGAGACTCTCAAGAACATATCGCTTTTAATCCTAATTGTGTTCACAACTTTGATATCAATTATGTGGGCAAAGAATCACATTTATGAGTCGCCTAGATACAGTCAATGAAATCCTCTTTAATCATTAATCTATATAATGACGAGTTCATCTAATTTGTGAAATTTTAATGATCACAGGAATATCCAGATTATTCCAAATGAGTTTTGATATATAAGAAATATACACTGTCTGGTAAAATCTTGACATTATAGTTTGATAAACTAATAATGAAAACATTCTGCTTACAATTAACCACGTCATTTTAAAAGTATTACTTCTTGTTGGCACCTTATAGAGAAAACTAGAACTCCGTGAGTCGGATGTGTCGCCTTGTGAACAATGTAGTTTAGAAGAAATGGCCAGGACAAAAATTGAAATTTGAAATTTTACAAAGGGCAATAAATAAAAAAATCAGAAATGCAGAGCAGCAGTTTCTATGCACTGCACTTCTTATCAATAAGAGCTATCATCCTATTAAGTTTCAAGTCTAAAGCTTTTATAATTTATGAGAAATGGCCTGAACAATAATAAAGTTTGAAAATTAACAAGGGCAATGACCTAAAAAAATAAGAAATGCAGAGTACCAGTTCTTGGGCACTGCACTTCTTCTTAATGAGATCAATCATCCTATGAAGTTTCATGTCCGAAACAAAAATGAAGTCTGAAAATTAACAAAGGACCATAACTCAAACAAATAAGAAATGCAGAGTACCAGTTCTTGTGTACGGCACTTCTTCTTCATGAGATCTATCATTCTTAAAAGTTTCATGTCCTTAGCTTTTACACTTAAGGAGAAATGGCCCGGACAAAAATAAAGTATGAAAATTAACAAAGGGCAAAAACTCAAAAAATAAGAAATGCAGAGTGCCAATGCTTTTGCACTGCACTTCTTCTGAATGAGATCTATCGTCCCCAGAAGTTTCATGTACATAGATTTTATATTTTAGGAGAAATTGCCCGGACAAAAATAAAGTATGAAAATTAACAAAGGACAGTAACTCAAAAATAAGAAGTGCAGAGAACCGGTTCTTGTTCACTGCACTTCCGGTCATTTTAAGAAGAGACAACGACAACGACGCCGACAACGACGCCGTCGACAAAAAGTAACCACTATATGTCGCCTTTTTCAAGGCGACACAATAAAATGTATCATAATGTTGTTATTGTACCTTACATCAAACGATTGTTATTTACCTAATTTGGTTTGCATTTGCACTAAATGACAGTCTGGCTACTCTGAGGATTTATCTCGAAAATTTATGAATAATGAACCATCATTAAAGCAAAAGCAAATATATCAGCTGTATTGTTATTTGTCTCACAATATTACCGCCACTTAATGTGACATGCACATTATTATTAAATACAAGTTTGTACCGGTTTTACTAAAAATCTCTTTTCTACGAAAACGTTAGGGCCTGTTTTTAGTGCGATCGACTAATTTGTGTCCGATTTGGTCAGATGTTGCAACACAAATCAATTTATTTTTATTATACATGGCATAATGACTATAATTTTTCTAAAAATGCTTGAAGGTTTTTTTTTCTGGTGATTTTTTGTCAAAAAGACAAATGTTTTACAAAAGACGAAAAGATACCCTACAGTTTATGTTGAATTTTACGAGCTATTGTTGGATACAAGAATATAATTGAATGTCATTTTATAAGGTTTTGGCTGTGTGTCTTTTCGTTTATTTAATAATGTCATAACAGACTAAGTAAGGTAAATATCTAGAAAAAATGATCCATCGGGAGCATTTCAAAAAGCAAAAATTTTATGTAAATTGCAGAAGCGGTTTGATTGAGTCTGTACATGAGGGAAAATGAAAAAGTGTATTATCCTTAAGGCCCTAGCAGGGGCTTGAGCGGTACTCAATTCTCAATACTAAAAGTGCTGGGCTCAATGATCCCAAAGGACCAGAAAATATAACAACACTGAAGTGAAGTACATGCAATATTTTACGGCTGCCACACAGCACTTGACACCTGATATTGTGATGTATAAATATCTGGAAAAAAGTAATCCGTTGGAAGCATTAAAAACAGCAAAATTACATGAAAATTGCAGACTCGGTTTCATTGAGTTTGTATATTTATACAATTTAAGTTGATTTAAATATAAATGTTATTGATGCATAATAAGTCGCCGAAATGGAATTGCGGACATAATGTGGGTATTTCAAGTCACTTTTGTATTGACGTCGTTTGACCAAGGAGAGTTTTTTCTTTGTACTGTTCGATTGAATTTGTAATATAATTGGAAAGAATCCAACTCCTTCATGAACTCGACTGGGTCTTCCAAAGGAAAACATGTCATCTGTGCAATGACATATAATAGAGTAACAAATCATTTAGTTGTCTTATTTTTCAGCGCAAAGTTCATAAATCAAATGTTATTCAAATAAAATAATTAAAATGATATTACATAAACAAGCATGAAAAACAAAAGAGTATAACAAAAAAGCTTTTCTCATTTTTATCAAAGACAGAAACTTAACGAATGATAATGTAAAAGAAAAAAAATGTAAATAAAAAAAATAGAAAATAAGATAAGGTAAAAAATAAAACACTTTGGAAAACGCTAAAACGATCTGTCATTAGTCTGCTATAAAACACAGCAAAGTATGTTTGCTTGTCCCCGAGGGTGCTAGAATCATACGGTTCTATTTTGAGAGTTTGCAGACACATAAAGTGCAATAGAAGTTGATATAAATGCAAATATTAAAATGTTTACAACCAATATGTAAATTATTAATTTTGTATTGGTCAAACACAAATTATAAAATATATAATAAACCGAGTTTCATGTTATGATTTGGATTAAGTAAATTATCATTTTAATTAAGATAGGTTAGCTTGTAAGTGAACAAGTAAAATGATAAAAGTGTTCGCACTATTTCGTGGTAATTGAAAAATCCCTCATACGAGTGGATCTATGAATATTTAATGTGCGATAATTACGTGTATATAGGAACAAAATTGATCATTTCGTACATATTCGTGATATAAAATCATTATTGTTTTATGATTTATAAAGTAAATTATTTATACAAAACCATGAAATGTTCAAAGTAAAGTTTATCAAATGAAAATCTATGAACGAGTCTTTACTTATCTCTTTCAAATATCAAAATAAAACTAGAAATGTGTCCATAGGACACGGGTGCCCCCACCGCGCCACTGTTCTGTCAATCTTTTTACTAAGTCAAGGGAAATAACTCTACAAATACTAATCCACAAGCGAAACCCCAGGTGCAAATCTAAATATGCTGAGCAACCTGCCCATAAGGTTTAATGACTATGTCAAATCCTTTTTGAGTAACTTGCGACACAAGTTGAAAATTGCAAAAATTTTCTAAGTGAAGGGCAATAACTCTAAAAATACTAAATAAATCCAGACGAAAATACCTGGTGCACAACTGCACATGCTGATCAATATTCTTGTAAAGTAACATGACTCTAGGTCAAATACTTTTTGAGTTACGTGCGACTCATTTTGAAAATTGCAAAATTTTACTAAATCAAGGGCAATAACTCCGAAAATACTAAAAATATCCACATGAAAATACCCAGGTGCACAACTACACATGCTGATCAACATTCCTGTTAAGTTTCATGACTCTAGGTTAAATACTTTTTGAGTTACGTGCGACACAAGTTAAAAATTGCAAAATTTTACTAAGTCAAGGGCAATAACTCTGAAAATACTAAAAATATCCAGACGAAAATACCCAGATGCACAACAACACATGCTGATCAACATTCTTGTAAAGTTTCATGACTCTAGGTCAAATACTTTTTGAGTTACTTGCGACACAAGTTGAAAATTGCAAAATTTTACTGAGTCAAGGGCAATAACTCCGAAAATACTTAAAATATCCAGACGAAAATACCCAGGTGCACAACTACACATGCTGATTAATATTCCTGTAAAGTTTCATGACACTAGGTCAAATACTTTTTGAGTTACGTGCGACACAAGTTGAAAATTGCAAAATTTTACTAAGTCAAGGGCAATAACTCTGAAAATACTAAAAATATCCACATGAAAATACCCAGGTGCACAACTACACATGCTGATCAACATTCCTGTTTAAGTTTCATGACTCTAGGTTAAATACTTTTTGAGTTACGTGCGACACAAGTTAAAAATTGCAAAATTTTACTAAGTCAAGGGCAATAACTCTGAAAATACTAAAAATATCCAGACGAAAATACCCAGGTGCACAACTACACATGCTGATCAACATTCCTGTATAGTTTCATGACTCTAGGTTAAATACTTTTTGAGTTACGTGCGACACAAGTTAAAAATTGCAAATTTTACTAAGTCAAGGGCAATAACTCTGAAAATACTAAAAATATCCAGACGAAAATACCCAGATGCACAACAACACATGCTGATCAACATTCTTGTAAAGTTTCATGACTCTAGGTCAAATACTTTTTGAGTTACATGCGACACAAGTTGAAAATTGCAAAATTTTACTGAGTCAAGGGCAATAACTCCGAAAATACTTAAAATATCCAGACGAAAATACCCAGGTGCACAACTACACATGCTGATTAACATTCCTGTAAAGTTTCATGACACTAGGTCAAATACTTTTGGAGTTACGTGCGACACAAGTTGAAAATTGCAAAATTTTACTAAGTCAAGGGCAATAACTCTGAAAATACTAAAAATATCCACATGAAAATACCCAGGTGCACAACTACACATGCTGATCAACATTCCTGTTAAGTTTCATGACTCTAGGTTAAATACTTTTTGAGTTACGTGCGACACAAGTTAAAAATTGCAAAATTTTACTAAGTCAAGGGCAATAACTCTGAAAATACTAAAAATATCCAGACGAAAATACCCAGGTGCACAACTACACATGCTGATCAACATTCCTGTAAAGTTTCATGACTCTAGGTCAAATACTTTTTGAGTTACGTGCGACACAAAAGTGAACGGACGGACGGACGGACGGACGGTTGGACGGACGGACGGACGGACGGACAAGGGTAAATCTAAATGCCCGCCACTAACGTGGGGGCACAAAAACAACATACACGAGTATTTCACAGATTCAGTTATAACATATGACTATTAGTTTTCACTCTGGTTGAAATATTCTATTTGTTGAAGACCTGATGTTGTTTCTGCGTATTTCGAAAAACAAAACACGCATAACTAAAACAGTAATTGAGAATTCCTTTTAATTCTTTAATAATACAAATTGAAAAGTTTAAAAAGTAAGGTAAAGAAAGGAAAATAAACTAGAAAAATGGTAAATAAATTTAATGAAATTTCAGTTTTTATATCAAAACAATAATATCTATAGTATCATTAACTGTGAAGAATAACTTGCCCTTTTTAAATTGTTTCATTAATTTGTGTTTCAAAGCAAATTAACACAGGCTTCGAAAAGTTAAATATGAATTTATTATATCAAAACTTAACTAGCACATTTGGGTATATTACCATTAATTTTTAAAGTTTAATTAACTGTTTGTAAATAATATCTAAAGTAATATCCATTTATCAAGATAGTTCGTAAAACATAGACATAATAAGGTATTTTTGGAGACACTTGTTATAAAATAGTCTAGCGGTATCCTAGATACAGTGAACCTGTTTTGATACGTTTTATTTATGTATTTTGGTCTAAAGATAACATATCATTTATGTTAAAATTTGCATATATATTTATATTTTTTATATTGAACGTGCTTAAGGGAATATAGAGCAAAATAACTGGCATGTTTTACATTTTTCAATGTAATGAAATAGTTCAAGACATACTTTACATATGTTGTCTGAAACATATGTTGTTCTGTATGCAACAAAATGTGGATCTTGAGAGAAAAAAACGTTGACCAATTAAAATTTGCAACGTCTTCTTTATAAATTATCCAATTGCAATGACATATTCATAAAGTGTAATGTAGTTAATACCAGTAATTGAACATACTTGTGAATGCTTCATATTCTAAATAAATTACCATAATGACTTCATATATTAATTTTGTGTTCTGCTTAAGCTAGTGTCAGGGAGCGTGCACAATTTTCAATTTTGCGGTTGGCCAACCCTATGTTCCTTTTTACTTTTTTGTTACCTTTGGATACAAAAAATAAGAAACAGTTGAGTGGACGATAAAATATTGAACAAATTTGTAGAAATTATGTTCCCGAAAAGAACGTTTACCATTATCTAAGCACTTTACACTTTTTTGTATAAATAATATTTGTAATTGTTTTATCTATTCAAAGGCGTTGAACAACAAAACATAAAAAAAGATGTCAATCATGACAATTGGCCTCTTAAATAGAGTGTAACCGACAACTTCACTATATGTTAATTGTATCGAATTATCTCAGAGCAATAAGAATACGTGTATCAATCTTTTCCGTCATATAGACGTGTTTTGACTGATTTTTGCCCCCCTGTTTTGAGGCCTCAAGCAGTAAAAAAATGCCCTGTTTAGGCCCCAAACACTGTTTTTTGTTAGAGAAATGTTGTTAAAAAATTGACCACGTTTTCGGCACCACACCCTATCCAAAAGGTACATCAGGGGGTGCCAGAAAGGGATGTGCACCCTTCTGTTTGGTTTCATCGCAAAGAAAATTTTGGACATGTGACAGGCTAAAAACTACCTCAGGTCGATCTTATGGTAACTAGTAACCCACGCTGAAAAACCTTATAACTCTATCTGTATTCATTGAGAAGATGCAGCACTTTGAAATCAGATTTGATGGAAAAAAAACAAATTCAAAATAGTGATTTTTCGCAATTGTGAGACGTCCTCCCGTTGCCATGGTAACAGGAAATTTACAATTGAGCATGATGTTACAAAAGCTATTGTCCAATTAACATTTGTGCCAAGTTTAATTAGTATTGAAGCATTTTTCATAGTTTCATAGCAATTTCAACTTGTAACAGGAGGCTTTTCAATGAAAACAGTCATTTTTCACAATATGCTCATGGTGTAAAAGGTTAAGACAATATGTGGTTTCATACTGTACTTAAAGTATTGTTATTATAACTTTATTTAAATTATGACTACATATAAGTCAGTCATTTAGAAAGAAACTTAGAAAACTAACGTCTCCAAACAAACACAATTGCAATAAAGATGACTTGTTTGCAATAAACAAACATTAATCACTTATTTGTTTTCAAATGGAAAACATTCTCATATAATCATCTTATCTATATGACTTTTTTAACATAATAAATGCAGAGGTTCTTACACGCCTTAAAAAGAAAAAAAGTCTTCTTTGTTGGTATATGTTTTATACAATGCTTGAAAATATTTGCTTTAGAAAAAAATGGAAAGGAAAACACTGTTTCAGAATACTGTTTTATTTGTTTCATTTATATTTGTTTCACAGTGTTCAGATATATTCGAAGATAAAGATTTATTGTAGCACTCAATTGAATATATCTGAATACTGTAGATAAAAATAACATTAATCGTGCAACACAACGTATGATAAATAAGTAAAAACGTGGCCTCAGAAGTTCGCCATTGTCATCTTTGAGGCATCACAAAAAGAAACATTTAGCTGATTAAACAATTATTTAAAATCATAACTAAATTTTCACTGTTTTTATAGAAAATCAATGTACAATTATGCAAAGGACAATTAGTTGTCTGTGCATACATTTAAACAGGTGAAATAAAACTTGTCAATAACCAGCGGGACGTTCATTCAACTCTGGTATTTCATGATATGCTATTAATATTTGCATATTCTGCAAACAAATGTATCAATGTATCGGTTCCAGTGCATTAGACATACGAATATGTCATATCGGATAACGATGCCGTGTTTACATAACACATTTATTTCCCTACGGTCAACAGTGTTTTTTGTATAAAATATTTAAGTCTACATATTTTTCAAAAAATAAATCGGTGTCACTGGTATATAACCGTTTAAAAACTTATTACAAAATAAACATTTATAAAACAAGAAACTAGACTAGATATAGCACAAAACATGCAGTTTTGTTTTTTTTCTGAATATATTTCGTAATTATTTTTTGCATATTTGTCTGCTTTACAGACCAAGAAAATCCAGATTATGTTTTTAGGCTTTTGGACCTTAGTGAAGTTCTTTTAATACATTAGTATAATATGTTTTGATAGATATCTTATTTTGGTAATGCCGGGTCAATTTTTTTAAATTGTGACACATGTATTCTATAGTTTTCTCCAGATTACTTAGTCCTTAAGAGATGATATTAAATCATTTTGATACAGTTTTGATAATAACCATATTGCAATATTTACAGAAATAACCAATAATTTTGATCACTTCAGGGACCAAGTAGAACATGAAATTTCAAGACAGCAATATTTAAAATGAAAGGTGAAATGTATATTAAATATAATTTTGGCAAGAGTCAAGAATATTTTATGCAGAAAGCAATAATCATAGCAAAAAGGATATCCACTGAGGTCTAGAAGTCACAAAACATCAAATTCAAACATGGATCAACCGGCGCATTTAATATAGAAAATATGCAAATAATAATAAGAAACTTATATCCAGAATAAATTTAAAAATTGTTTAATAGTTAACTATTATTTAATAATTTAATAATTTTTATCCCAATTACAGGTACAAAAAGTTAAACCGATTTTCTTTTTTTGCCATTTTACCCAATTAAAATGATTATTCTGGAAAAAATGGAGTCATTGAATTATGTGAAATATTTCACTCAAATTCTTTGCTCAGATTTATACAAGTCCGGCATGAAGTATTTCCATGAAAGAAACCCTCAGTAGAACCAATTTAAAAGGTTCATTTTCTAGCAAACGGAACATTAAACAAAATAGTCGTTGAAATAGTAATTTTCACTACTGTACTTTTAATATTGTTGATCAAAATAGTATAAAGGAAATTTGTGACAAACATCTGGAGCATTAGAAACAAACACACAGTAATTAACTATATTCTAAACGCGTTTATTGGCATGTTTATGACAAAAGACAGCCCGTTAAATGATGGATTATAAAAGATCTAAAACATCTTAAAACTACAAATGTACATCAATAAAAAAGAGATGTTACAACTCAGTTAAAAAACAGGATTTTTCACTAGCAAATTATTACTATCCTTTTTATATATAAATACCGGTGTATTAATTTAGAACTTTGTACAGTAAGATATATGTTCTTTGTCAGTTATGTGTAATCAATGTAATAACTCATTATTTAATTGTATGAAGATAGATTTGCAAGAACATTTCATTTTTTATTGTAAATATGCCTACAATTTAGATCACAATTCAGCGGTCTATGTATTCCACTGATAAAATAATCTATATGTACCTTCAATAAAACCTTCCCTGAACGTTATGTTATTGACGCCATACTCAGTCAATCTCATTTGTGACCCCCTCCCCACCCAAAAAAAAAAAAAAAAAAAAAAAAAAAAAAACAAAAAAAAAAAAACAGATGCTTATATAAAACAGTAGAAAATTTAATTAATTAAGTTCAAATATTCAGATTCACTATTTAAATAACAAAATTGATTTGTATTTTTAAACTTAGCAATATGCATGTCTTTTAATTAACGAGAGCATCATTTTAATTTAGTTATCACTCGATCACGTTGAAAACTTAAAGATGACTCATACCTGTTTGAAGTCGTCTTTTTAGAACTAATTAGTACTGATATTACACGAGGAATTATGGTCGTTGTCCTTATATAGCTAGGGTGGTCACCATTTTCTGATCTGTATACGTTTAATGTTCTAAGTAGAGAATGCATTTTCAGACACTTTTATCATATTTTTTTCTAGTGAAATCTTGGCATTTTGGTTTGATAAACTCGTAATGAAATTCCTTTTTGCACATAGCTAACAATGTTATCTTTAAGATATTACCAAATGATTTTTCCTAATATACTCAACATCACTAATTACGCGTCATCACTTATCTCACGGTAATGGCATATTTTCATGTGACCATTGTTATAATTGGTCAGAATTGACATATTTTATTCAAACACCTTAACAACAAAGTTTTTGTGCAAAATAATTTAAATCTATATATTTTTACGTAAAACTGAACAATATTTTACAAACTTCTGCAAGAAAATCAATAGTCCATTAAATTTGTGCATACGTCTGAAACAATCATCATTTTCTAAATGTTCTTGTTTGTTGAAAAAATAAATTTTGAGTTACAATGTAAAAATATTTTTAATATTTAAAATTATGTTAAATAACTTAAAGAAATTTTAACTGAAATATGAAAAACTGAAATAAAACACCATTACCGCGAGGTAAATGATGACATACTATTTTCAAAATGGCCGACACACGGTTTACATCTGACAAATTAAAACTTATTTTGATTGAATATATTGTTGTTTCCTTGTGTCATATAGCAGAAAAATGACCAAATAATACAGTTTATGACAGTTTTTGTAGTGTAAGTTTATTGTTTGTGTTCTTTACTGATTTAAAGTGTTAAGTACCGTGAACTAAGAGGAGCACAGTATAGTGTAAATAGAAATGGTAAACGAAAATTGATATGCAGAGTGTATATTTAACAGAAGCTAATGTGAGTATATAATATTCTTTAGATTGCACACATTTTACTATTGGCTCATTTTCCACAAATGTTTCAAATATTGATTTTAAAAAAGAATCGTACCATTTGGATATTCTTTCTTAGTGCTTGAAAAATGTGAATTAGTACAAACATTTGTTTGATAAATCATATTATATTTTAGAACAATTTATTGCCTGCTATAGAAATATATAACAGATGCATCTCACGCTGGTAAAAATAATCCTTATTTAATGCTACCGTGGTTTCTTGTTATGTCTAATACAAGATACTATTGACCTAATTATTTATTATGCTATAGACCTTCCATTAGAAACCAATTCACCTTAAGTCTCACTACTGAGCAAATGATAGCGGATTGTCATTGTAATAACGAGTCGTGTTTTAACGTTACATCAGTCGCGTCAGCTTATTTTGCGGAATAAAAATGCACCAATGCAAAAACACGAAGTCAAACTTTTTTGTTTTCAAATTATTACTTCTTGGCTTTTCCGCATTATAACTTTGTATTTACGATTTGTTACATTGTGGCATTTTCGTAATCCGGCTGTTAATCGCACGCGCATATGAAGAAACGGATAGATATTTCACAATATTATATTAAATGTTACAATTGTTCAAATGCTTGTGATTTCAGATATTTATCGATTAAAAGCTATTTGTGCATACGTTGTGGCTTTGTTTGTTTGTTAAATTGTACAGCCCACCAAAACAGAATATTTTATATAGCGCCGAACTTGAAAGATAATGTTTGCTAAACATTGGTATATCAGACTTATTTTAGCCCATTTTTTAAAAGAGCCTTACTAATATCCAGGCTTTGATTCAGAAAAATGACCATAACTCGAAAACCATACGGTTAATTTTGTTTACATTTTGCATAGGCCTTCTAGAAAAAAAATATTTTCTGAAATATTGATATTCTTTATAACCTGTAGACTTTTACGGAAGTTGTTGTATGATTCAATACCAGAGAAGTTTACGTATTACATACTATAATAAAAAAATAACGAATCATTTCATTGCAAAATTCATATATTAACAAAATAATTGTAAATGAACTTCTGCGCTACTTTTTCAGACACAATCGTTATGCATTGTTCCACATGAACTGCTTAATTTGTATTTCCATAATTATCCAAACACAAAAAAACTAGGCTGAAGTATGTCTAGTCTAAACAAATACTGAACAAGTACTGAAATTCAGTACGATAATTGTTATTTACTGAGAAATACTGTTTATAAGAACACTTTTGATGCTACATAAATAGTACAGTTTATAATATTACCTCATAACATGTGTTGTCTAAAACATTGGATTGGGACATGAAAAAATTAATCTGATCAAATATTTTTCTACATTTGTAGCTCCATATATCAACGTTTCTATAAAAAAAGTAATATATTTATATAAAAAAATGCAATTGACAATTTATTTGATAATTGGCAATAAATGACAAAATGTAAGAAATATCTGGTGAAATACAAGAGGTTTTACAAGCAGTCTTTAGAAGACAGCATGAGCTTCATTCACATCTCTTTTAACCTCCCATGTTGTATATTGTGTTTTTATTTTTTTTGCATATTTCTGTAAATAAATACATCAATGCGTCGGTTTGCATTAGACATATGAAAATGTCGTCTCACATAACGACGTCGTTTAGATTTACGTAACGCATATATTATCAAAAGTCAACAATGCTTTGTTTATGAAACACTCAAGTTTACACATTTTACTAACAAATTAACCAATGTTAAGAATGATGTTATTGCATTAGACATATTATAGCACCATCTCAGTTAATCAACTAGTGGACACTTTTAACATAACATTTTCTATATAGTGCTTTATTTATAAGTATCATGTCTTTACCATCCACATTTAGCATCGAAAAGATTCCTTGACTAATCGAATAACTACGGTTTGTAAAAAAAGCATTTGCAACTGCCATTCCTTAAAGGCTCAATATGCATCATAAATGCTAACAATTTCATTTCTCAAAAACTTTGTATTTTGGTATCTTGTTAAAGTTTCAAACATTATACTCATTTGCTATATCGTTAAATGTTGCATCTTTCGTTCTGTTGGCAATTGGTATAATTAAAATGAGTTAGTATTTTGTAATGGATTCAAATTTGCTATTGTTCCACAAGGAAGGAAATCTTCATGTAATGCCAAGGAATCATCGGTTATAAAATCCCCTGGAACTAGTTTTTAAGATAGTATGTGTTATAAAAAATGCTTTAATACATTCAAAATAGATGATATATCAATATTATATTGATATACAATCTATTTTGAATGCCTTAAAGCATCTTTTAGTGTTTAAATTTTATTTAAATTTTCCAAAGGTGTATGTCTTTCCAGGTTTTTAACTGACCTCTGGAAATCAAAGTGCCTATTATTAATTAATTTAAGACAGCTCTTACCAAGAAAGATCGATGAGTAATGCCTTGACATTTTCAAAATTGAGACAAATATGTATAATTTTCTTAATGTACTTAAACATTTAGAGACACACTTAATCATATTTATATGGTCTTGTAAATAGTCATCTTCGAATTATGATAGAAATAACTATATTTATTTATTTGCACCAAAATCTTACAACAGTGACTTGGTACAACATAGCAAATTTTAAAATGAAATGTGAAATGCCTATGAATCAATATGAATTCCATATCGTTTTTGGCAAAAGCTAAGAACATACCATTTCATGTACGAAGGAATGAATATTCATGTTTCAAGTTATATGCACTTAGGTTTAGTAGCCTAGACAATTTAACATAGATCAACTGTTACACTTTACACGGAAAAATATGCAAATATACTCAGAATAAAAATGTCTTATCTAGATACATGTAGTCATTTAGATAATCTGCAATTTTGCAAACAAGTTATTAGCCTAAACCTTCATGAATTGATATACAATTCTATAAAGAAATATTCCCAGTCCCTTCTTGTCGAAAACCCTTAGTTACAGGAGTCACTT
The DNA here is from genome assembly GCF_026571515.1 of Ruditapes philippinarum. Classification (NCBI taxonomy): domain Eukaryota; kingdom Metazoa; phylum Mollusca; class Bivalvia; order Venerida; family Veneridae; genus Ruditapes; species Ruditapes philippinarum. The sequence continues at coordinate 74,850 of NW_026855698.1, read as the reverse complement.
TATTGTTCACTTTTCCGTTATCGAAAACTTAACATATCTAGGAAATGGAACATTGTACAAAATAGTCCTTTGAAACGTAATCTTTCACTGCAGTACTTCAAAACCTTGTTGCAAATATTAAGACTCACAAAGCCTCCATTGACACAATAATGACATTTGTAGGTCCTAACAATCTCAAAATGATACGTTATAGCATTATCTAAAACTGAAAAAAAACCTAAAACTAAAAGTGCAGAACAATCACATGAAATTGAGATATTATAGAAAAAGTATATAATGATAACAGGTTGAAAGTAAACATTTATCATTTTGAACATAAAATATATCACGGACATAATTTGCCATTTCTGTGCAACAAACGAAATGAATTCAATACTTGATTGCCTCTCTCTTCTTGGGAATCTCGAGATCATATTGCCTTTTTGTCCTGAATGTGTCCACAATTTTGATGAATCCTATTTATGAATAGTCTACGTACCGTCAATAATGAAATCCTCGCTAAGCGTTAACCTATGTTATTTGAGCGATTGTCAGTCGATCTCATTTGTGAAATTCCAAAGATTACAAAGTTGTCTAGATATTTCAAAACTGGGTTTGATATAAAAACTGAAATCTTTATGCCAGGTATCTAAAATAGACAAGAAGTAGTTATACAATTGATCGGTATTTGTTACACTAGCGATTTAATCACTGTTCCTTCATCAAATTCTGGTTTTGTTTTAATTAATTTTGGCTAAATTGTGCTGAAAGCTTAGAGAAGTTTCATACTGTTTTAAAGTCCGACTCCGGAAACTAACTTGAACTAATGTTATATGAGGAGTCAAGTCAAAGTTGTTATCTTATTAGAGTAAGGACATAGACGCTGTTTCTTATTAATGAGAATCAATATATGTCTCCTAATTTGTTATTGTATGCCCTATATATATAGGTACATTATGCTTCAGAAATTCATTTTTTTAAATTCTTTAAAAATGTCAAACATGTGTTTATTCCTGTTATAATAATGAATTGAGAACTTGTTAGATGTTTAATAACTAAAGAAAATAGCCCTGAATGTGCAGTAAAATGTCGTAAATATAGAAGAATGAAAACAAATAAGTACTTTGACTTCAATACAAAATACTTGAAAATAGCTTTGACTAAACTATTTATCGCCAGAGCAAAAGAAGCAAATGAGCATTGTTTTGGAAACTGTTAAAAGATACCAAAATATAAAATTTTGAGAATAAAAATGATATAAATGAGAAATAATGAGCTTATATGTTCTGTGACATACTTTTTAATGGTTTTATATCATAAATATAATGCTCAAATGAAGATTTATCAATATTGTAAGTTCCAAAAAGCATTATTTGTAAAGATCTTACCGTATTTACATTTCATGTTTATAAAGGCAGGTAATTAGAATTTTATTTTCTATAAAGTCTTAATCAAATTTCTCAAATAAGATATGAATGCATATGTTTTAATGATTACGTATAATGTGGTCAAATATTTGCAGTACATATTTTTTTTATATTATTCGATGTTTGAAATTTGTTTTAGAAGCATAATTGTATTCATAAATAAATGTCACAGGGTGAGAAAAATGTGCAGCCTGACCGGGACTCGAACCCGGGACCCTCGGAATACCGTTCCGCGGCTCTACCGACTGAGCTATCCGGCCGCTTACACATCTTCTCCCCTAAATAGTGAACAGTTCTGAACCGTGACATACTTCACCACAATATTGAAATTCGTCCTCGAATTTCACAAAGCTACAGAGCAATGCTAATTGAACTCTGAGCTATAAGCAGTCACGGCCCCACGTTGGGCGCCAAATGTCACAGGGTGAGAAAAATGTGCAGCCTGACCGGGACTCGAACCCGGGACCCTCGGAATACCGTTCCGCGGCTCTACCGACTGAGCTATCCGGCCGCTTACACATCTTCTCTCCTAAATAGTGAACAGTTCTGAACCGTGACATAAAAATTCACAAACGTGTGGTAACAACTTTAATTACAACAAACAGGATCTTTAAGACAAAAGAAAACGTTATCGTTAGCTCAGATCTCTGTCATCTTGCTGATCACCAGCTATATTACAGATAACGTAACCTTTGGGTGATAAAAGTGATATTTTCATTGAAGTTGATCTTGTTTTTTTGATATTTTAAACTCAAATCAAATGAAAGAAATGATAACAAGTTTCCTGTCACAAGTTAATAATAAGACTTGCAAAGGAGGCACACACATATTAAAACGTAATTTCATAAGAATAAGTTTATTTTTATTTATATATAATACTTCTTTGACAGATATAATCAATGAAAAGTAGGAAATGACGTAATTAACATAATGTATTTTTACGGGTCATTTTAAAGAAAAGAGTATGAGGTAAAACACGGTTTGGGCAAAAAAAAGTAGAAAGACATATTTAAAAAATAAATTAAAGAAAATTTCAGTCAGTACAATGACATATATCAGAATAATGAATCAAATAATTGTCTTATTTTTTACGCAATGTACATAAATCATCAAACGTTATTAAAACAAATTAATTAATAAATATGAAATAATATAATCAAGGATGAATAACGACTATAACAAAAAAAATCCTTTTAATTAAAGACAAAAACCCTGTAATAGAAAAGAAAAACATACATCTATGAAAAAAAATTCAAATAGAAAGACGGAAATCTAATTCTTAAAAAACAAGCAATTATCATAGTATTGCAAGCAATCCATAAGTCCCCTACCGGTTAGAACCCCAAGGGCCATTGGCCATTCGCTTATGTTTCTATTTTAAGTAAATTTGTTGAAAAAGTTCTTTAAATCACAGGAAACAGTTTTTATGTACAGACAGACGTACTGAAGGACACTCTAAAGTTATTATTTTAACATCCCTGTTATTAAAATATAACATTTTTAAAAGCAAAATTTTTAAAAAGGAGATAACTCTTGAAAAAGATGCAAGATGTCATACATGATGTGAGTGTAACAAAGAACAATTAGTAATGAAGGTATGAATAATGAATTTTTATTTGAATTTGAAGTAAATGAAAGTTAAAAGAACGAATAGGAAAAAATAAAAGTTAAAGGAGGAGATTATTCTGGAAATATGGATGCTTGATTTATAAACCTTGTCATAATTATTATTATGATGTGGGAGTTTGAAGAAAATCCTAACATGATTGAAGTAGTTGGAGTAAAAATTACCAAGTTCAAGTTCAAAAGGGGCATAATTCTGGAAATAATCTTGCTAGAGTATTGAACTTTCTCACAAAAGTTGGGTGATAATAAGAAACATTTATATGAAGTAGATACATTCAGAAAAAAAGAAGTTATTAAAAAAAAAATATTTTTTCATGAAAATTTTAAGTTCAAGGGAGGTAATTCTGATAAATTTTGTCATAGAGTTGTAAACATTGTCACATATCATGTGGTTGATGACTAGCAACTTATATTTAAAGTTTGAAGAAACTACCTTAAGAAATAAAGAACTTATAGTGAAAAAACTTAAAAACTAGAATCAGAAATCTTGAAATTCAGTCTATTTGTTGCCATAGCAACCAGAATTTCCAACATAGGAAGATAAGAAAAGGATGTTCATAATTTCAATACTGCCATCTACCCATATGTCAAGTTTCATAAAATTATTTTCAATAAATTTTGCGTTACAGGATCCAGGTTATGTGTAAAATTTTCCATATTTTCAGTCTATTTGTTGCCATAGCAACCACAATTTTCAGTATAGGAAAAAAGAAAAAGACGTGCATAATCTCCATAATGCCATCTATCCATATATCAAGTTTCATAGAAATATTTTTCAGTACTTTATGCATTATCGTGGGATCCAGGTTATGTGTAAAATTTGCCATATTTTCAGTCTATTTGTTGCCATAGCAACCAGAATTTTCAGCATAGGAAAAAAAGAAAAAGACGTGCATAATCTCCATACTGCCATCCATCCATTTATCAAGTTTCATTAAAATATTTTCAGCATTTTTTGCGTTATCGAGGGATCAAGTTTTGTGGACGGACGGACTGACAGACGGACGGACGGACAGACAGACAGACGGACGGAGGGTAAACCTAAAGTCCCCTCCGGTAAACCGTTAGGGGACTAAAAAATTATGCCCTCGAACAGGAAAACATTTAGCTGATCAAACAAGTCTCTAACTTTAATTTTCACTGTCTGTACGATTTTGTATAAAGATTCATTGAACTTTTATTATTCAAGACAATATAAAAAAACATTACACTCATCTGGCGCAACTCACATTATCTTCAAAAACAGGCTCACGGCATGTTATAGTACTGAAATTTGCATACCCTAAACACAATCACATCAATGTGTCGGTTTCAGTGCATCGGACATAACATAATTAGATTTTCACAACAAATTTATTTCCCAACAGTAAAAAGTGCTTTATTATAAAAGATTCAAGTCTACATATTCTACAAATAAATCAATCAATGTCAATGTGAATGTTTTAGACATATGATCTCAGTTAACAATCAAAGGAACATAACTTGACATAACTTTTTACATACAACTCATAGGCAATATACACTTATTTATAATTATTCGAGTCTATACATCAAATAAAAATATTTGTTCAGGAGTAACAGCACATTTAGACGTAATTTGTCATGTCGCGCCAAACACTTACTTGGTGAGTATGTCTTTATAAAATAAGTTAGTTAAGTTGTAGAACAATACTTAATTTCATTTAAGAAATACATCAGTGCTTTTTATAAAAATCTTAAATGAAATATCTCACGAACCTTCGCAAAACGATGTTTTGTCTACTTCGGCATCAACGTCCGATTCCGTTACGAATTCGATTTTGTACAAGTGTGAAGCGTGCGATATACAGAAAACACAGTGCCCCACAGCAGCCACAGCACAGAATTATGGCCATACATTTAATAGCTTTTTTTTACCGTAATTGATAAACTACGGATTTGAAAAAGACACACCGTCTGTCTCTTTGATGACACATATTGTCGTTTTAAAATAAACTTATGAAAAAATAGCTATCTTTAAAACAACATACAAGGCGGTGGTAATTTTTTTCAAAAACAACAAGATATAAAGATATATGTAGAGTGACAAATACTTCGACTTAGGTCATGATTTAAAGATTTTTGAGATAACAAAACACAAGGTTATGATAAATATAGAAACTTTGCGCATTTGGGATAAAATTAATTTGTGATCATCATTTTTAATCTTTTTGACTCGGGGACATCAACAGCCATTGTATCAATCTCGTATAATTCTGAAATAATTGGGTCTTTTATTTTGTTTTAAGTCTGGGGATGTACATTAGCAAGAACTCATATTATTTAATCATAGTATTTTCTCTTTTAAATACCTATATACACACAACTTTGAATTATTCACTGCAGTCTGGAGACCGCAGGGTATTGGTACGCGTTTAACTTTTGAGGTATGGAGGAGCACGTGACCTGTTTTAGGTACATGGGGGAGCATGTGATCTGTAAACCGTACATGATTGGTAAATTGACCTTTTCGAAAACCTAGCTAAATACCGTTTGCCGATACGTTACGGATTTACCTGCAGGGAATTAGTCCGAACTACACCTAATTAAGAACAAAAAACTATTACGTGATATTTCTAATTTTCTATAATTATTTTACCGTTTAGGTTGCAAAAACTTGAATGATATGTTTGAAAATTATCAATGTTTCTTTAAAATCTATCTCAAATTTTACAAATACTTAAAATCTACAAAATTAAAATATTCGTAGTGGCTTCTGCCATAATAAATAGAGATATTTTCTGCGAAAAATCGTGTGTTTACTTTATATTTTTGCTCGGAATTATTTATAAAATGGTAGGCCTATTTAATCATTTTCTTAAAAAGAAATGATTGTTTTATCTTCGGCCTTCTCCGGTCTTCAACGGTCACCACTTTCCAAAGGCCTTCTTCTATATTGATCGATTATTGTTAACTATATTCCTGATACAAACGTTTATTTACCCCCCCCCCCCCAAAAAAAAAAAATAGAAAAAAATAAAAAAAAATAAATAAAAAAATGTTGAAAATAGTTAAATGAAATATCTTTATATCATTAAAAATGTTCCCCGCAGAAAACCATTTTACTTGTAGATAATATTGCATGTTCTTTGTAAAACATGGTTGTCGTAATGAAGAAAGATGAGTAAATAGACATGTAAACATCTGTCAATATATATTGGAGGAATATGTTAAGCGAAGCGTCATCAAATTTGACTCTACATATAATGACATTTCATGTGCTTTACACAATCGCATACTGAATTATTAGCTTGGAATGTAGAATTTCTTTTTTTTAAAATAGTTTTATATGGTTTGAATTATGTTTTATTTCGTCATTATAAACATTAGATTAAACACAATCTAGGCAATTATGTAACCATGCAGGGAAGAAAAACTTCTTTAAACAAGATTTGTAAACTCATAAATGGTTACTGAAAACGGTAATTCACTGTATAGGAGCATTATGTCTAAAACATGCATTTTTCTCTTTTTAATTACGAGTTTACAACAGCGATTATGTTCAGTTAAAAACTAAGTTTAATTTCAGTCATATACAAAACACAAACAAAATACAATCAAGTACATAAAAGGTTGAAAGCTTGTGTTGAAACCCTTACCCTTGCACTGATAGTAATCAAATAACAACACTATTCAAACATAATATTGTATGCCTGCAAGTCAATGGTTTTCTAGAACGTATTATATAATTTACAATTCTTATTTTTATATCTTACTGTATTTGCATAACAGTATAACAGTCAGATATATAAATATTATCTTAAAAATTGCCTTAATCAAATTCAATTCAACTTGATATTTGTTACTAATATGCACAACAATAAATAATAACAATAATGCTATAAATACTTGCAATGTTGAATATTTATCGATTAACTTGCGGTTAATATGACAGCAATTGTTTCTAAAATTAAATGTAACATATAGAACAATTGTAAATAAACTAATGAGATAAGAATGTCTGAAACATTGCAATTTTAACTTCATTGTTTCTGCCAAATAGTATAGCTTTAGTTTTAAATATATTTACCAGTAATAGACAACTTACATTGACACCGATTGTGTTTGTTTCTTTTATTGCTAAACAGACAACTAAATAGCTTATGCGACTCTGGCGACAATAAATGTTTTAAAAAAGCATTGCGAATCATTTCATATGATTGTGAAAGTATGTTTGTTATGTCATTATTATGCAATGATGATATTTCATTTTATCAAAACCCGACATAAATATAGTAAAATTATGTTGTTTTATAGCTTAATGGTCATTTAATTCTATAGAAATATCTATATAATTCAATATGCATGAATATTGTACGTTGACAGAATAAAATGTACCGGAACATAATATATCGCAGCTTTTTTAGTGTGTTTGACAATGATTTCATGTATGCTCCTATTCTATTTTATAAAATATACTTCTAATTTCTTTCATTTTAGGTATTCTGTTATCATTTTAATAACAATATAAACGCACATGCAATATATAGCTTTATATACTTTAAGCATAAAACAAGTAGTACTAATCTTGGCAAAACACAATGTCAAATTTGATTGACACAGACACGATAAAAACCCAACGAAGCACGATATGTGAGAAGTAAGCTATCATGGTGTAACGAGCATATTTCAATTTCATAACGTAATTATGATATCCCGAATTTATTCAAAAAATGATCTTACATACATGAACGAAACAATTAGTTTGTCTAACAGATATTACGTGTAGTAATTGGATAATTATTTTTCATCTGGTATGATTTTTTACTTATCGTATTAATGACATAAAGCGATGGCATTATGAGCTGGATAGCCAAAAGGTTGTAGCTAATATTGCATACATTTTACGATTCTTAAAGTTAAAAACATCTTACCAAAACAAAGAAGCAATATTCTATCTTTTTTCTCTTTTTTGACGTAGCAAATTTTCTTTGCATACAGATTATCAAAATATCTATGATTTTTAGAATTGCACTGATGAAATAGAAATATATATTTTATAAGGGGGACTGCTTAATTTGATCCCATAAAAGATAATACAAACAACAGACGACATTGATTTATTTTGAAAAGAAAAGCAATTGCACAGTGTAAATATCAAATCTTTTCACCTAACAACATAGCTGCAGATATGCGTTGATAGTCTGTTTTCAAAGATAAACGGCTTGATTAGAAATAATGAAGTGTACTTTCTAAATTCAATTTGTATAGACTATACTTCTGGTAATAAATCCGGTATAGTTTTAAATCTAGACTAAGAAGGTATATCTTTTAAATAATACAAAATATAAAAGGGGTGGTGAATTATACATATTCTGTATAAAATACAAAAGTTAAATGATGATAAAATGATAACCTTTTACCAACATATTTGTTTATGTCAAAATGTTTGGAATTATTATAGTTAGCAATTAAAGAGAAAAAGCTCGACCATTTGGAATTAAAGTTTTTTTCTTAAAGAATATAGTAATTTAGTAGAACTATCACGGTGTTATGTGTCCGGTGATAAATAACATCGAAGACGTTACTATTGTTATGTAGGTTGACAAATTTCTTGCATGTAAGGAATTGAAAGACATTTTCCAATGCTGTTTTTATGGAAGTTTTATTTTGTATATGACAAATCAATACCAGTAAGAATTATTTTCAAAGTAAACATGGACGATATTATAAGACACTGGGTAAATAAAAAGCTGTAACACGATTTCAAACTAGGACAGTCAACACTGTTCGTTTGACAAAAAGATACCTTAAACGAGCTGTATTTTATATTGTCGTCATCAGACATTATTTAGTATATTTTATTTACGAATGAATAATTGATATTTCATCGATGACAAAGCAATTAAAATGGTTGCATTTTTCTGCATTCTATTGCTTTGATTGTTTTCTGTTGAGTATACATTTTCATATATCATATATTGCTAATCACTAAAACAAATTAGGAAGATTTATGTAACGTACATGTTTATGCAGCCATGTTCTTCAATAAGTATTGAGGCGCCACTTTTCATATATGATGATTTATATAAAATATTCGCATGACATTTACTTATTACAGTGGAACCTGTCTAATTCGAACTCGCCCAGACTAAAAGAAAAGTTAGGATTAGAAAGGTTTCCGGTTTAGAAGGCATTTTGCATATTTGTATATGTGTTTGTAAGTTGTATATGTGAAGGGCATAAAAGGTTAAGGAAATAAAACGAAAATGCATATGAATTTGTACTATCATAATATTTTCAACACATATCCGTTATCTAAAAATTGTTTCTTATAGATCTATTTAAAAAAATGTCCTCTCTGAAGCCTAACCTCGTCAGAAATCCTCCAAACAACAACAATTACAACAACAACAACACAAAAATGCTTTCTAAAAAGGTAAAACAAAATCCGTCTATCATAACGACGCATTGGAAGAACCCTGTTAATATATAGTCTATAGTCTAAATTCACTTCAATTGTACCGTTTTGAGCGATTATTATTTTCGTAGAAACAATATTTATTAACAAGTACAAGCGTACAAAAACGTTACCTTAGCATGAAACGGATATGAACGTCTACAAATACCGCAAACAAATTAATCAATGTGTCGGTTTGATTGTATTAGACATCTGATAGTGTCGTCTCAGTTAACAACGTTATAGACATGTTTAACATCGCAATTTATCGTAACAAACCATTTTTGTACTTGAATTATTAAACTCTGGATGTTAAAATGGATTGATTTTTTTGTATTGTATCAATTTTAAAAGATATCACGTACCATTATTTAAAAAATTATACTGGAGATACCGTAGCCACATTGACACTGCTTTTTTATGTTAAAACCAAGCTATATTGAAAATATAATTTGTATATTATTTAAATGTCATTGATCTTACTGTCTACTTCATATATCATAAAGGGTACGTACCGGCAAGCTGTTACAATATTTACACACGAATCTAACAGATTTTGCCTGCTTTTAAATTGGAAAGTCAAAATTAAGGCATTTCAATATTTCTCTACGAAAAAAGAGCTACCGCCTGTATAGAACATCTATTTAGAAAGAAAGCTAGACGGCATTGCTAAATCAGAGAACAAGACAATAAATTCTAATTGTAGATGACCAAACACTAACAAACCCACACAACGACAACCATTATCTCTAATAATACTGCAATAAAGCACAGACAATCGTTGTCAAGTGTCCCGCGGGGTGTCTGCTAGAGCAGCCGAAATCACAAGGCTCGAAAAGCAGAAACGCGTAATTCAAGTTTATATATACAATATAAATTGACTGTTTACAGCAAATTGTTTATGTTTAGCAAAGTTGAAAAGCAAGCCAAAAAGCAAAAGTGATTAGAATAAGAATACACTGACACGACCAAAAATATTCATTTTTAGACTTTGGCCGAATTTGTTTTCAATGTGTTTATGGTACAGCAAAATCAGTTATAAAATTGAGCTGAGGGTAAGGAGAAAAGAAAAGCATTTTAAAGAGTATAAATCTATATCTTATGAAATATTGTTTTATCAAATTGATCAACAGTAAAATTATATTGGTTCCAGGGTCCCGAAAAAAGTGTAGCATAGAATGTCTCTGTTATTAAATACACGTGAAAAATGTGCGTAAACAGAATAAAATGTTCCGGAACAAAATATTATTTTGCTATTTTAAGTAGAGATTTATCCGTTTAGCAATGACTTCATGCATGCGCCACTAACTTAAAGGCAAGTTATTGCAATTTTATATCATACAAACATTTTTGAAGTATTTCTTTTTTTAAAATCCAGACAATATTTTTGCATCAGACATATAGCTTTATATGCTGTGGCATTGGTGATAAAGTTCTATTTTACAAACATTAATTAACTTTTTGTTAAAAGTCAATTTTCTTTTGTTTTGTTTTACTAAAAAAGAAATGCACCATCATTTATTTTGCAATAAAGAATACGTCGACATTTGAAAATCATATTCGGTTTCATTTCAAAAAACGAAATGCAGCATCAATGCAATTCAAATGACGCATCAGTTTTCCAGTACTTTCTCGAATTAACGAATGTTTCCTGCTTTATAATGAAATAAATGAGAAAAAAGAAAAAAAAGTCATGCACCAAAATGTAACATTTATGTAATATTTATTTATAAAATAAATGAAGTTAAACTGCTTTGCTACAGGCTTTTGATCATTCTTCATGCTTACTCTCTCATAATTTTACGATTGCAGCGGACGGGTCACGATATTTATACGGTCTAAGATGTGATTTATACATGTATTTATATTTAGTGACATAATAATGTTTTGTTGATTGTTCTGTTCGATAACAGCATTTTCCGGTAACCTCGAAAAATTTTAAAACTAAAAGAAATATCATGATAAAACTTTTGTTGAACTGGACCGAAGGCTTTACACACATTGTCATGTTTGAGATGAAATTTGACGTTATGGTCGTATCGCCATTAATTTGACTACTACAATAAATTGGAATAAAAAAGAAACGAGTATGACATTCCTTGTTCTGACAGACACCTGCGATAAATATATAATCTTTCTTTAAAAGAAAATGTATAAGGATTTTAGGCAAATTTAACGTCTTTTATTTATCTCACCTGACACTCTGCTGCTACAAAATAAACTATTTAATATCATAAACATACTAAGCAACATAAGGTGTTTATCATAAAAATGGTTGCAAAAACTATCGTGAAAACAACAACAACAAAAACAAAAACAACAGCAAAAAACACTAGTGCTTAAAGAATGTACCCCGACAATATTGAATAAAATTCTAATACAGAGCGGATGTACCAACAGTTTAAATACATGCGTATGCATGTCAAGTAGAAATAACAGCAGTAAAGTAAAATGGCAGGAAAGGGGTCGAGGCTTTGGTAAAATACCAACAAATCGCCAATTAGGAAAACAAAACAGATATAAAGAAGCAGGTCACAAATCATTTTAAAAATCAATATGGTTATTTTATAAAAAAAAAGATAAGGGATGTGGTGAATGATAAATGCAAAAGAAAAGGTAAAATGTAATAAATGGTATGTTTATAGCTATGGAGAATACATATTGCAGCAGCAGCTGTCAGACAAAACGAAGGTTTTAACAAGAAACAAAAATCAAATACTGTCAATTCAAAAAAAAATGTACAGTTCTAAAACCTCACAACCCATCAAATCGCTTTATTCTGCGTGCCTTTTGAAACCCCCGTCTCAATATATCATTCTGCTGTACAAATACAAGCATTTTAGAACAACGCATAAAAAATAAAGAATTGAAAATTGAATTTCTTTAATCATATCTATACGTTTCCTCCACTCTCATGTAAAAAAAGAACCTTTTATTCATACTTTTCCTGGATCTTTATTTTTTTTGAGTTGCGTGCTAATAATTGAAAAGTATATCCCTTGGCTGCAATGTGTGTCACTTTATTGTCATATTTCACTACATTAGCTAAACGTATTGTCAGTTTGTCATTCAATAAATATTGCCTTTTTATTAAAATCAATGTCAGATTGCTTCAGAGAGTTTGAATGCGCTACAACTTTTCTGATATTGCACACATGAATTCAAGTATGAATATTATAAGGCATTTACTGAAGATAGTTATGTTAGTTACGAAGTAACATTACCATAATTTTGGCTGATGCTCCTGAAAACTGCTGAATCTTTATACTAGTTATAATATCGATATCAGTTGTCAAGTGTATTGCTGACATACTGAAAAATCTCAAATTACATTACACAGAATATGGCGGGACAGGAACATTATCATTGCATCTTAAAAAAAAACATTGATTCCTAATTCAATCTATTCAATATATTCAATATTTTCCCATGTTGTATAAATCTTTCTCTTCCTGATAAATCTTCTGAATTTTGTGAAATTACCAAACACTCTGAACATCCGATGTAAATGTTCACATGTAACTATAACTAATATATAACAAGTGAACGACTGAATACATACTTATGTTTGTTTTATACTCTATGGAATAAACAATAGACATTTCTGTATTATATCTAGGTCATAAGCATTAAAAGAGATTGTTTGTATTCTTTGTCATAAATACTAGAAGGAACCTCTCGCATTCTAGGTCAAATACACTCATAAGTATTGACTGATCATAGACTATATATATTACATAAAAAGATTTTATGAATTGTTTCAAATACATTTTAATGTAGGCTTATCTAGGAATCGCGAATGATTATTTCATTGGCTTATTTTTTGATTAAGTTGATTAGTATAAGTAAGATTGGAAGAACTTTCTTGTAAATTTTGATATTTATGTCCCACTGTGGTATGAAAGTTTTGTATCATACAATCATGTCTTTCTATGGCTTCTTTGAAATCGTTCACTTTTGATAACGTATTGATAACATGCCGGTTAGAAAAAAATAATATAAAATTGATCTTACAATTGCAACAACAACATCAATGTTTATTCACGTCAGGCTCATATACAGAACATGTAGAAGTTTTAAACAATGTAACAATGGCGACTGTGATGAAACATCTGTATGTGTATGCATATGTATATGTATTGTGAATAAGACTGAAATAAAAATTTCTCTTAGTATGTATCCTTTAATTGAAAAAATCAAACTTTTGTATAAACTTGTATTCCAGACAGTTCCGATATTCCTGTCATTTAACCTTTGTTTAATTGCCATTGGCGTTAAGCAATGTTGTTAACAGATCGTAATAAAATGAAGAAAACCATATTCCCAAAGAAGCCCAAAACGAAAAAAATGGAAATGCTGCAGGCTCCGTTTGATTGAGCCTATTCATGAACAGTACTGGAAAGTGCAAGTTATCGTCTACAACTATTACGAGTTAACGAATGCGCTGAAAGTTAAGACAATTATAAAAGTGATAAATGATAGCCATTTTTTAAAAATAACGTTTTATGTTGTTTGAAAAATCTTGCATATGTTATCATGTTAACATTTTCCTACTAGAATAGTGAAACGAGATAAAATCAAATCAAATCAAAAACTTAAAAGTGATCTATGCGTTTTAAGTAAAAGTATTGCGTAATAACCACTTAAACATAATTGTTTCGTATGACGTAATTGAACTGATAGAAAACATAGATATTTTATAAACACCTAATTTTTCTTCATGGTAATCATATGTTAGTATATAATTTTTTATAAACGTCAGAAAATGACGATTAAATTTCCAGTAATTGGTTAACATTAACGTGTCGGTGTGCAAATTACTGGCAATATTTCCGTGTTATGTATGCACCCGTATAATCTAGTATTAACTTAACCAAACTATTGCCATTGTTAATAAACAACCTTTGCTTAGCATAATGCCCTTAACATAAAGTAAGAATGCTTTTGAAATTATCAATTATGATTGTGCTCTTTGATATTTTTATTTGTTTATTTGCATTATAATCTCATTATAATCTCAATAAGTAAATTAAACGCATATCAGGTTAAATAATTGACCCTTGTATCTTTTTATCGCTGAATTATTATACGTAAATACATTTCTCAGGAAGAATGAAATGTAAATTTTACTTTTCCTTGATTTGCAAATATGTTAGCATTTTAAATTGGTATACCGTAATCATTTTTCAAATCTTCATTATTTTTATTTTATTATTAAAATCTTTCACATGTATTCTTTCTATATATTTTCACTACTCCACTAAAATTGTACTTAAACACTTAAAGGAAATATGCATATCAGGATACTCATAAACCAAAGCGTAAAGCAGTAATTATGGTAAATGCCACTTTCCTCCTGGTATTATATCATAATTTGGAACATAATTAGTAAGGATTAACCAGTGCCATTTGTAGACTGGAATATTTCCCGGTTTTAGAATTCATATTGTTAATGAGGAAATATTGATGAGTGCTGTGACTACAAGTATCTTTACCATTCATTGTATTATGCTTTGATTATTTTTTAACACATGCTTTCTTTGTGGCCATAAATACGGTGTTTTGTTTTCTTTTAAATCTAAAAAAACAACACAGTACATGTATGTATGTAAATCTTTTCAAATAAATAAGATATTCTTAATTTGGTTTTCATAAAAAAGGAACGAAAATGAACACAACGACAAATTTAGTAACATTCTTTCATAATGGTAATCATTTTAAATATTGGTACTTTTAAGTCATTCTTTATTGTTATGCATATTTTAGATGCTTCTGTTTATTTCTGTCTTTCCACTTCTTGAACAAAAGTGACAGAATGCTTGGGAATAATTTGCCTTTCACACCAGGTAATGACAGATACGATGTTTGTTTATGACATTTTATTGACTTACTAACTAAGTATAGTTTACGAGGTCATTTAGAAAAGAAAAAGATGTTTCTGTTAAATGAAATAAATAATCTGAATTGCATAATAAAAAGAACCAAGTAAGTATATCTTTAACATACACAGTTAATATCGCAATATAGCTAATTATCATGCATTTCCATTTGATATCATTTATTCAATATTAAAATATTTAAGCATAACATGAGTCGTTACAATTGACGACTGTTTTGAAAAACAATATTTTACAATTTCTTTTATTTTTTTTTCAACCCAACCTTAATTTTATGATTGTTTACTGGCGTTGTGAACAATTGTTTCTGTTTTATGTGTACCATTGGCAAGGACGTAACTACTTCAAATTGTCTTATTTTGAAATGCTGATATATGGATACTTACAAAATACTAATTAATACTTAATAATAGCAAATATTTGGCCGACCGTACAAAGTTAAAGATCGGTATAAATCTTGATTTAAACTTACAACTTTCAAACCCGAATGGGCACCTATAGACTTTTCAGCTTTTCAATACTCTTATTTTGTTCATAAAAGTTTTAGACATCAGTATTTTTAAAATATTATCAAATATCACTTTCCCTTGCTTTAAAATATTTCGAACCACGGAGGATTTTTTTTTGCAAATGCAATTCGATGTTGTAAGAAGTTTTTTTTATCTTTGTTTTCATTTTGGTTCTACACAATAAACAAAATGTCTGTAAGCAACTAATGTTTCTTGCTTTCATTTTTTTACATCTAACAAAAAAATATTAAACAAAACAAAATAAAAACGAACACTTGTAAAATGACGTCTCAATGCAGAGAATCGAGATAAGTTCACTCCGGCCGTCTTTCAGCCTTGCCTTTGACCAAGAGTGCCAAAACGATTTTTAAATAAAAATTACCTGAGGGACTGAAATTTTAATTAAAAAAGAAAAGAAAAAACAAACCAAAAAAATCAACATCAACAAACATTGAATATTAAAATAATATAAGTTTACACCCGAATCATTTCGCATCCCAAAATTAGATAAACTAAAATGGTATATCAAATACTTTATAAATAGGTTAAAAGATGTAATATTAATATCAGTTCATTAAAGCCATAGAAAACATTCAGTGAGCTAATTTGTCTAACCCTTTCGTCTGATTTATCTCTACTCAAACATATTTTAGCAACCGATACCTTGTATCGAAGACAAAAAAGATAAATAAGGAGGGCAATTTACTAATATAATGAGACAATTTATATGTTTAATAAACAGCAATCTGTAAGAAAAACATTGTTTGTTCACAATAAATTCTGTACTTTTTAAATGTTTTCCGCTGGTAGACGCATGCGTCTGTCTGTAATCGTTATTAAGAGCTGTTAAGAAATTTTCGTTGACATAGAAATCAATTTCAAATCTACACTTTTCAGTTATTCCGGCTTATAAAGAAATATTCAAGAAAATAAAGAGTTTGGAATGATAAACTAATTTAATTAAAAAAATTTAAATTTTCATGGATATGTAGCGTTATTATTATGTGTGATTTTAATGGAAACATTTCGTCATTATGCTACACTGTTAGAAGGCGATGCATCATGAATTTTAATTTAGCATTAAATCCTTTACTGCAGTAAAAATGTTTTTATTATGGTTTTTCTTTCACTAGATTAATGGCAACAGCAGTAAAATGACAATACAAAGAATACAATTGTCAGTATCCGTTTTAAATATCGTGCATGCATGCAAGTAATTGACAATATAATTCCGCTGCATCATCGCTTTATGTCATTTTACTGAAAACGAATAACCATTAATTCAATTCTATTCACTATACGCAGTCATTGTGAAAATGAACGCATTTCTCTCGTAATGATTTAAGAGTCAAGCCAACTTTGAAAGAAGCCAAACATGCTTTTTTATGATCCTTTATCTAATTATATCATTTTTTTTTTTTTCATTTAGTTTCTGTATACTAGTAACGCTGTTACATATGTATATCTTAAAAGACAACTTTAATGCACGAGATTTATAACTGAATAAATTGCGTATTTAATGCTATATATATTTTTATCATCAATGTACGAATATGAATATGTATTATATATAAGAAGTACATTGAAAATTAGCAAATATCTAATAAACTTTCTAGTGTTCGATTTCAAATTTGCTTTGATTGTTTTAACGTAAATGTACATTTATTTGAAAGATTTTTTGATAAAGTAAAATATAATATCACGGAGCTTATTTCAAGTTCAATTTCAGATTTTCGTCTGAATCACAAAGAAATGTTTATAAGCTTTTTCAATTTAAAAGTATGCGCAATTCTCTGGCTTTAGTAATCTTTAAAATCATATTTGAAATATTGCAAAAATTAATTCAATGTCATGACAGTATTAAAGACATTATCTGTCCTTTTGGCAATAATTAGTGACATTCAAAATAGGTTTAAAAAAGAACATTTTGAAACTAAGAATGCCGATTGTAAAATGCATAAAATACCAAGTTTCTTAATCTATGTAATTGAGGTTTATTTGATAATGTCATGCTTTGCATATATCTGATTCCAATCCGATTTCTGTACTTCTGATTTAATTTCACTACTAATTAGGTTTGTGTTACAGTTTTTATACTCATTCGTTATTTAGAATTTGATGAATAATGATTAGTGGAAAGAAAAATTGAAAAGACACTTTTAAATTGCATCATGCCATTAAATAGTTTGTCAACGGTTACAATGTCTACACATTTACAATACATCTCCATAGTTGTGTCATAACCTTTCAGCACATGGTATCAGGACTTCATACAAAGTGTTGCTGACATTGTATCTGGTATAGAACACCATTATGTGTTAAACGATTTTTTTTTAATTTGAGTTTTTTTTCTTTGTTATTCTTTGCAGATTTTTCCATTTTAGGTAAAACGATTTGGTCAAGATTAGATTTTCTATTTTATTTTTTCTCTCTTTATGACCTCAATGGAGCTCTTATAAATTCAATTTTTTATTTGGAATACACATTTGCTTGATTTTCAGGTCTTTGTTTTTCCCATACTAGGTAAAAAATGTAAAATATGAAGGTCATTGTTTCTTCTACAAACATAATCAGCTTTGTCATCAATAAGTTTAAATTCAATGTGAAATGGTAAACGATATGCCATATTTCCTTGATCTCCCATAGGTGTTCGGCGTCACAAATTTCAGGAATATATGAACTGATAATCCGATATGATAAATGACAAATATTCAGTAATTGGCGCTGGTGTGAGTTCATGTTTTAATTTGTTTGTTTTATAGTGTTAGATGTACAATATTAGGTAACGCCGTAATCGGATATTCACAGTAAATAATGTTCATATGTTTTAGCAATTCTATTTGATTTGAACAGAGAACAGAGTCGTATTGGCACATTTCGAGCATGATGTTGCAACTTTTAATTACAAGCAAAATGTATAAAACAAAACATACTGCAACAAACCTATAATATATTAGTGACACTTAACCCTCATTTCTGCGGGTTCGAATCAAACCAAACCCTTTTGATTCTTTAATGTGAAGAAGCTTTCCAGTTAGGTTACGGAACGTCGGTGGTTCTACCCAGGTCTCCGAAATAATGCATGATGGACTACCTGAGGTCTCCCTCCACCAGTAAAACTGGAAAATGTCTTATGAACTTAACAGTTTGAAACCAAAAAAAATCTTTAAAGTGATTTTGCATACATAAATTATCAAATGGATCTTGACAGTTCATTGCCATAATACAAATAAGAAACTTCGTTTACATAAAATAAACATAAAATTTATTTCTCAAATTAAAACAATATATAATTCTTTTTCTAATTAAAAGTCAATGATTGATTTGTGAGCAATTAAAAACGGAAAAGGAAATTATAATATAGAATGGTATGCTAGACTTATAATAATGTCTAGTAAAACTTAAACCAAATATAACTTTTTTTTATTGCCTCTAATCACGGTAACACGATACACCGGTATATATTTTCAAAAATCCCTTAAGGAAGCATATAAGATAAAAAGAAAATATAATTTCATGTATTGTTAATATTTTTTTACCTTAAATTATATCGTGTGTTTTGGGTTAAATATATCATTTTGAAAGATCAAAATACAGTAAAAACTCGCTAATGAGACCAATGAAGGGACTTTACAAATCTGGTCTTAATAGCGGGTTGGTCTCATTAATGAGTTTGGCAAAACAGAAAACTAGGCAATATATTAAGGGATACCATGTACTGTACACATGTTTAATTCTGGGCTAACCTATTTCAAATGAGAAGATATAAAGCATACACTTGTATTTTTTTATTTTCATTTATTTTCTTTTACTTTTTAACATTATAAAATTTTTAAACTTCTTTAGAGGTACAAAATGTATTATGAATGTTTTTAAACACAAACATATTTTACATTCTTGCTAAAAGAATGACACGAACTTACTCTATTTAAATCACCATTTAATACAAAGCACACCGAACAATTAACCTTTAATTTATTTTCACAGTTTTCATCGCCGATAACAACTTCAAAAACCTAATCGTATTGTTTAAAATTATGGAACGAAAGAGCATAATGATAGCAGCAACACCTCTAAAAACTTATTGAAAGTTTTCTGTTCAATACTTTGTTTTTTAAATCCCCCAGTTATGACATTAAAGGTGTGAAATTAAGAAATTATCATAATATTATTGATTCATTTCCGGGTTTGATACAAAGTAACCTTGACCTCTGTCGTAAACTGGATGTCGTTAAATGTCGTAAAACTAGGACAACTGTTACATCACGTGTCAAAAAGGTTTCAGCAATATACACGCATGTCAATATCAAGGTGAGAAAGTGCCCGCGGTCGTATTTATGGGTTTCCAAATGTACAGAATTTACGAAATGGGACTGAATTTACTGGTCGCATTACGGAATAACGGGGTGGTCTCAAAATCGGGGTTAGCGACCATGAAAATAAAGAATAAAAAATTCGGGTCTTTAAAAAATCGTTCGTATTAGCGGGTTGGTCTCAAAAACGGGGTGGTCGTAAAGCGGGTTTTTTACTGTACTGCAATATTTATTCCCACATATCAATATTCATTAATACATGAAATACGCTTTTTCGTATTTAGATTTTGTTAATCAATGATGCTTATATGTCTTGTTAATTAAAGAATTTTATTCATAATCTTGATATATTAAGCACTATTCCTTAAGCGTATAGCTGATTTTTGAAAAAAAGAATGACAAGGAGTGACAAATAGGCTCACTATTAATTTTAATTTCGGTCCATCAGTATTAATTACATATTCTTTGTACTTGTGGTAGAAACTTCATTGTCCAATAAATGTTTAACTAAGCGTAATTAAATATAGAATATTGTGATCTTGTTAAATCATCCATTTATTTACATTTCGTCCGATGAGTTTAATCTACAAAGTGTATATATTGTCACCAATTCTTGAATACAAATATAAATGATATTTAAACATAGATATGAATAAAATAATACAGTCAAACTTACATAAGAAATCGACCAACTTCAAAGTATAGTTTCGACTATCTTACAAAGGTATGTAATTTATGTAAATCATGTTTCTGCCTATAAATTTTTTCTCAAAGTTCTAAACAAACCTTTTTCATTTATCAATTCATTCATTCATTCATTCATTCATTAATTCATTCATTCATTCATTCATTCATTCATTCATGCATTCATTCAATCATTCCTGCATTTATTCATTCATTCATTTATTCAACTTAAACCTACTATAACAGAAATAGATAAATATATAAAACAATCAGTACGTCAGACTGTATGCCAGTCAAACAATCACAAACCAAAACTACTCAGACAAATTAAGAGGCTGCCAAAATAGAATTCGCTTATAAATAGTTTCCGAAATTTTTGATATAAAATATGTATAACTCAGATTGCCCTAACTACATTATAATAGTAAAGCAACTAGTGCATTATTTATGAAACGGTTGAACACTAAATTATTTTCAGAAGTTAATTATGTAAGGACAAAGGCTAGATAGCATTAGACAACATTGATATGTTTTGAAGAACATAACTATACTTAGTTAAACCGTTTATTTGCTTTTTATCAATAAATCAATAATATGAAGGATTTCTCCCGGTGTGTATTTCTTAACATATACATGCATCAACATAATGGCATGTACGAATGAGCAAACCAAATAGGCATTTCTTTGCTAGAGAGAAGTGTTACTGTAAAAGATTTATTAAAGCTATAAAATTAATTAAATTATAACTGCTTTTTATATAGGCATCTTGGAACTAAAAAAACGCAAAGTTCACAAGACGCAGTCCCCTCTGAGTGCAAAGCTAAGTACTAAGCTGAGTACTAAGCTGTGAGTGCACAAACTATATTAAATCACAGTTGGCCATAATAATGTATGTGTGTATTTTTCTTCTCCGTTTACAATATACAATAAATACTTATTGGCAGTTTTCTAGTTATGTTAAAATAGAAGATTTTTGTTTAGTTAAGTGTAAGATCGATATATATTTCACCGAAAGAGCACCAAAAGGTACATTTCACGAGTGGCGCAGCCACGAGTGAAATATGAACTTTTGTGGTGTTCACAAGGAAAGAAACGTTTTAAAAAGACATTAAACCTAATGCTGAATGAAAAGCGCGCCAAATAATAATACAACGAAACGTCATTTTCGACCTCACGTCATTAAGTTGGTACCCAGTACTGTGCACGCTAGTATTTTACTGAAATAACATAAGTGGCTTAAATTCAAAACAGTGAAATTATCAAAGTGGAAATTTCACTGTTTCAAACAGTGAAATTACCAGTTTAATATCACTGATATATTTCTATAAACCACCGAAAAGAAATGTAAATTATTTATATTATGATGGAACAATACTTTTATGGCAATATTGTCTCGCAAAACAAGCTGTAAGACTGAATATTTTACTGAAATATAAATGATTTATTTTCTCAAATATTTGAGACATGATTACGTGAACTTTGTTGTATTCTTGCCTATGGATATGTAGAATATAAAATTGCTATGACAACTCGGGTAATAGAAACTTGAAATACAACTTAAATAGAATGTCACTTCAGGAAATGACATTTAAACGATTCTTTTAACATGCAAGATCTGTTGCAGAAACATCATATAATGTTAGCAGATATATGTTTACCTAACAAGGTTTTCAACAATATAACATGTATTAGCTATTATTTATGTCATAACATCATCGTGGTAAATTTGAAAATATCGATTATTTTCCTACCTGCATCACTAATAATAAATTCACGTTTAACAAAGATATCCGTACAAATGAAATTACAATTTAATACAGATAAAAACTTACCTTTAACTACCATAACTTGTGACATTTTTCTCTCTTTTATCCTTTATCTAATCCAATATTCCAAGAATTAAGGCACCATAGATATATCACATATATAATTTCTAAACTCCACAATTTTATTTTTTATTCCCCCTTAAAAATACAGAAAGAAACTTTAAAAATAAAACGATCAAAAGGGAAAATAAAATTGTTTTGCTGTATAAAAACACCCAAAATTTTTTAAAAATTTTTTGGTAAAAAGACATTTTCAAAAATAATGCCCTTTTTTGTTCAAATGATTAAATTTTTATTTTAAATTCCTAGATGAGGTTTTTTTGTCTGTCTTTTTAAATTTCCCAAAGATTTTTTAAATTTAAAAAATCGGGATAGTAAACAGCGCTCATGTTTATTATGATTTTTTTATATATTTTAAAAACCCAAAAATGTTTAAAATAAAGAGTGCGTCGTTTTTAAAAAGGGCTTTCAGTTATCCCATTTGTTTTTTTCCCAAATTTTTCTTTCTTGAAAACCATTTTCGCCTCTTTTCTACTTGTCATTTCTCTATATTGAACACATTCAGCGAGGATTCATAATAATCATCGACAGTTGTTCTTGACACTGCAGATAGCTCATGCGAATATACTATATTGTTTGTTTGATGTATGCAATACGCAGAGGGAACATCAATAGTATTTGAAGATGAAGTATTCATTGTCGTCCATAAATGGTTGCTCTCTGCTAATTTACATAATAGTATCAATCTGTAACAGTTTATCAGAAAGGAAAATGCAACTGTATATATTTCTTTTTATTCAGGATACATAGATTCTGCACATCATTTAACTAAAAAGTTCCTTATAGGATCTGAAATACAAAAACGAAACTTAAAATTGGTTAAGATTATTAAACCTGTTAAGATTAAAAAGAATAGTAGTTTCAAAATAAACCGTTTCCGAAAAAGTGCTAAATTGTATGATGATATATAGAAGGATAAACAGAAACAATAAGATATTCTTGAGAATTTGATACGTACAGATTATGTTTATAAACGCACTGCATAACTGGCGGCGAGGCCGAGTGGTTAACACGTCAGACTAGTAATCTAAAGATTGCCGACCGCGTGGGTTCAAACCCTGTCACGGACAACCCGTTGTTTCCTTAAGGAAGAAACTTTCATTGATCAGTACCGGTTGGTTTCAGGAACGGATTCGAGAGCGTTTCAATAAGCTAAGCTTTCAACACAAACGAACTAAAATAAATTTGTATAAACTAAAAAAAACTAATTCTCCAAACTGCAATCATTATCAATTTCTTTTTGATATGAGGAACTATTCGTCATATTCGTTTGAATAGCTTTATTTAAATGATTTGCTTTTTACGACCGAGGTAACTGACCTTATGTACATATTCTCAAACACTTTTGCTAAGAAATATAAAAAAAGATCCAATAACCTCTATGACAGTACTTTACTTAACCTTAAACCTTCAGATTTTATAATTTTATAATAAATAAGTTTACAATATGTGAAATTTTAACTGAAATGTATTTTTGTTTTTCCATTATGCATTATAACAGAATGAAGTCCCGGGGCCTATTCCACAAGATTTATTTTGATATTTTTATTCAAATGCCCAGGTGTTTTTATCCCTTACATGCAGTCACAAATATTATATCAATGTATATTTCTTCGACTTCATTAATTTCTTGGAACTACAAAGAAAGTTTTATGTGTTTTTATTGAATGCTTTTCCTCAGTCAGACATTTTTATTGGTAAAATGCCGCCATTTATAGTTTAAGCAAATATAAATGCTTACTTAAATACAATTTTTATATCTACACAAATAATCGTTTCGCACAGAAAGCATAAGTCAGCAAATGATGACTTAAAGTTTAATGCCATGCTCTTTACTGTACCTAAACAAAATTAAAATAACAAGAGGAAAAACTCTTTTACATATCTTCATAAAGTACTTGCAAAATCACTACCGTTTAACTGCTAAATTTTATTAATTTTGAGGGCCCAAAAAAACTTTTGGTTAAATTAGCCCGGAAATTTTTTTCCACAATGGCCATTTATAATTCAAAAAGTAAAATTTAAAACCAAAACCCCTTTTAGCTTTAAAATTGCAATTAGGGGTAAAAATCTAGACAAAAATCCGGCTTTTGATTTTTTTAAATTCAAATGGAACGGGAGTAAAACCTTTTTCAATTTTTAAAAATATCAAGCTGAATAAAATTTAAACACAAAAAAACGGAGCACATTTTTTTTTTTAACGTTAATTATAGTTTCATGACAATAAACAAACAAACAAACAAACAAACAAATAAACAAACATAAAGTAACGAAAACTGCACATTTTCTTTACACTGTTTTATAAACAAATAAAATTAATTATGAATAATTTGGAATAGAAACATAACATATGGAGAATGAACATTGTTTTAAATTTCAGACATTGCTTGTATAAAGTGTATACCTAATGTCAAGAGCTTCTTTAACAAAATTTGATAAATGTGTTAGCTCATTTGTATGTTTTTATTGAACGCCGCCTTTCCTTGTTAATATTAATTCCCACGGATGTTTTCTAAAATCAAAATTTCACTATTTTCATGTTTAAATGTTGAATTCCGCTTAAGCCGATGATAGGGGGCGTAGATCGTCTATGAACAGGTTCAATCAAACCGAGTCTGCAACATTTTTAATTTTGCTGTTTTGTGTGTAATTTAGAGATTCTGTGTTTTACTACTTTAAAGCACATGTATATTTATGTGTTCGTCGAATTGAAGAATCATAATATCGTGATATATTTCAAAACATTATCAGGCGACATTAAAAGAAGATAGCATGCAGTAGCCCCTTCTTTGATAAACTGCCAACACATTTGACATTTACTGCGTGTAAAACACTTTCGATGGCATCTATTAAGCTATTTCCGAGTGCTTGAATTGAGTTACTGTTCACACTGTTCGTTATACACATTGATGAATGCTTTAACTTCCATAATATGGATTTTAAATCTCATAGAATATCTTTTCATTTCCTTAAGTTACCTGTCCAATGTATCTCTGAACATACCTCGTACTATGTGACCTAAGCTAATTCATAAAAGTGAATGTTTAGTTTTATCTAATGTAATATGTATTTCATTTCATATATCATATACATGTACTAAATAATTTTACCTTTAACTATCTGACCGCAGTGCAACAATAAAATATATTATATCTACGATCATGGGTCGCTTAAACAAACTATGAATATGTCAGTTTATTGTCTTTTTCTTTTTTTCTTTTTTCTTTTGTTCCTTTTTATGTGTACATTATCATTGAGAAAGTACCGACATTATCAAAAACAAGGAACAAGAATACTTAAAAGCAGCCAAAATAGCATTGATTCTCTGTCATTGAATGACTTTGTACACGCTATTCCCTAATTTTCCTCAAAGTGTTTAACTTCGTCCCGAATAGTATGTCTCCTATATTGTAACATTTAACGTATCATACTTTTGGTTTCATTCAATTATTTTAGTTTGTTCATTTATTACTTTGCATGCAATTTATAACACATTATGGCAACGTAGTATATTATTAATAATGTTGTACATTGCATGCAATGTAATAAATAAACGGACTTAATGTATATGTATAAGCAAAACATAAGAAAGCATTAATTTAACGATTAGAACGGAATTTACGATGATTACGAACACTTACTGATTGAAAAGAAACTTTTTGATAGTTTCATCTTAAACTTTCCCTTTTCTTACTTTTAAATCAGGTCATTAAATTATGATTATTTATTTGGTTTAAAGAAATATATATCTACAAAAATATTAACATATATTTATAACAATAATAATTTTCATATAGTATTCTTACATCGCACCCGTGTGGATGATGACAACTGAAGCAGAATCTCAACACACACAGAAAGTAATTATAATCAACATACACCTAGTTAATTGTTTACGCATTTTCCTTTACTTATACATATTTAATGAGTTTAAACGGATTTAAATGCAATATAACGTGCACCTGACACGTTACATACAGAATCACTGTCACGTATAAAACACTAATTAGAAACTAAAGATAAATTGCGGGAAGATTCATTTGCTTTCATAGCAGACTGGAGAAAAACGTATTGTGACAGCTTTGTTGAAAACTAATTTTGTGCTTTGATAATTCAAAAACACAATTCAAGAAAAATAAGCGCAATATACAGCAATAGTGCTTATTGAATATTTATTAATTAGATAATTTCAAACTTAGTAAGAATAAAGGTTCCGCTGATGTCAATCTTAAGATATAACTCTATTTAAAACTCTTTTACAATTCCTAATATACTTTTGTTTTTAATTCATACGAAAATGTTTTAAATATATATAATAATCGCTTACAATTACCTATTGTACTGTTGACACTTTATCACTACAATGAAATATAAAAAATAACCAAAAATGTTTATCTACCTTCCCCATTCATAGGCTTTGCTGACTTTCTATAGGATTTGTTCGTTGTACTTCACAACAGCAGGTGTCAAGTGCCGTGTGGCAGCCGTAAAAAGTTGCCCCGTACTTCACTTCAGTGTTGTTATATTTTCTGGTCCTTCGGGATCATTGATGCCAACACTATAAAGTGTTGAGAATTGAGTACCGCTCAAGCCGGTGCTAGGGGGCGTGAGGGATGTTGCACTTATTCATTATCCCTCATGTACAGACTCAATCAAACCGAGTCTGCAATTCTTATGTTATTTTGTTGTGGTTAATGCTTCCGAGGGATCACTTTGTTTCCAGAATTTTGTATTATGCTATTATAACATCATCATGGGCTTATAAGCCTTATATGATTAAAAGGAAACTATGTCTATCTCTATAAAGATTTATTACAAGTTATATACGGTTGTACATATATCATACAGTACATCTGCCTTACGGCTTTGGTTATATAGCAAACGACCGTTAACACACGACTATTCAACCTGTCATAAGTCTGCAACGATATTTAAATACACTTTGACTTTCTCGGATTTCACAAGAACAAAACCCAATGGTTTAAAAGCATATATGATAATGTGTAAACTACACATTTTTACATGTAATAAGATAAAGATGAATATGAAACTTAGATTATGTAATTATAATTTTTGAAACAAAATTTACAATTACTAATGTGTTATATCTCGTCACTAATAAAACCATATGAAAATTCTTATACTACGAGAAGACTTATACAAATCTGTTTCCATCTTTCCATTGAAAAGTGTGGTAACTTTAAATGTATCAATTTCCTTTTGAAAATACAAAATGTTATATGTATCCTGTTTGTTAGATCATGTTTGCTTTGTAAATAAGTAAATAATAAAATATATTTTTAGATATTTACAACGTCATAAATCGCTCACGGTCTAATTATTATATCAACGTAATTTGTTATGGTAAAATAATATATCGAAGTGAATGTCTTTCCTAAGTTTATATCAAACAAGGCAACAAATTTATATTTTATGATCAAATCTTTATTCAAATATATATTTTACAAAGTTTAATGTGAAAATTACAGATTCGCCTCGAATATCGTTCAGCACGACATTATTTAAATATGTCTTTTGATTGACACTTTTTCAAAATTCCATTTTATTTAGTTCTGCCTATTGTTTTCTCGTAAAGGGCAGAACTTAATAAAATGGAATTTTGAAAGGGGTTCAAATATAAGTGAAAATGAAAGGAGCTTACTTATACAACTGCAGAAAGTCCAAGAAAAATTGAGCAAAAGATTCAAGCAAGCAATACGAAAAATACATACATCAACTATTATTAACAGCAAATACGAAATAAGCCTACTTCAAAGAAAGAAAGTACACAATGTCAATTAGAAATGCATCTGTTAATACTAGTATCCGTAGACTCCATATCATCTTTCATTCTATCAATTATTTCTTGGTTCTATTAAATGTATCCAAGAATAAATATATATAAATAATATATATAGATATATATATTTATTAATGAAGTGCTCTAGTTTGATAATGATAAAGGTTTCTTTTTTTGGTTTGGGGTCCTCCTGGACTCCTTACCACTGGTTCTTGTTGCTGGGTCGTGTGGGGGTTGCGTTTATTGGACGCCGCCTTTCCATGTACATCTTGTTCATCATATTTTACAAGACACATCATCTACACAATGTTGGACAACATCACCTTAAACAGATATTCCGTACATATTGTACTCTTTAGTTTTCAATATTGTCTGCGTAAGTTAATTAGTTTTCCTCATTAATTCATGGATTCATGTTTTAAATCTCTGTTTCTTTGGTTTCATGATTTATTCATGAAATTCATTATTACACATCTTTCTCCTGAGAATAATAATAGGAACATGTGCAGTTTTAAATGGTTTTGATAGATTTTGATACAAACACAATAGAATGAATAACATTAAATTTTGCGTTTGGAAATAATTAGTGTATTTGGAAATAAATATAACATTCATTAGCATGATTAAGGTGACATTATGCTCAACCAAGGGTGTATAGTGAGTGAACGTGTGAAAGTCAAAATGAGTGTACATTTTGCCATAATTCCTTTCAATTCACGTGACCCAATGAATTTCTGTAAATGTACCTGTAAATTTTATTTTATTAAGAATCGGGTAGTATTTTTATACTTCAGACAGATTTATATTTTTAATTAAACTGTTTTCAACATCAATTGTACGTCAATCCCCATTATAACTGCCGGTCTATTGAAATATATAGTTATTTCAGCTCAACTTGAAAATGAGAAATTAATAAGCTTAATGTCACTTCAAGATACAACGAAAAAGATAGAACAACTTTTACTATCCTTTTTATGATACATATGATGTATGATGTAGTAATAGCACTAGAACTAATGTGTAAATATGATGCAATTATTTAGATATGTTTAAGACAAGTAAAACATATTGTTATAAAGAGTTCTCTTCAACTTGCTCTCATATAAGTCGTTTTATTTGAAAATATGGTCATAGTGCCTCCTCGTACATTATTATACTCCAATGGTAATATCACTTCTGAGTATTTACATATTTACGTATTAAGCATGTAAAGTACTTATCATGCACTTTGCCTTTTCCCTTCTCTAATATAATATGTTTTGTTTATAAACAGTAACATTTTTTGAACCAACCGATTAAAGAAATGCATTAATTATTTACACTAATATTGTTAGCATAATATTGATATTTTTCATGACAGCAGCTATAAATATTCTACTGTAACACTGTAATTACCTTAAGCCATGCTTACATACATCTTATCTGTCAACCAGCAATTGTTTAGTAAATAAATCATGTCATACGAGACCCGATTTGATTGAGCCTGTTTATGGACGGTACTGGAATTTGCAAACCTAGAACCGGCTTAAGGAAATTTTACATTAAAACAAGAAAATGGTGAAGTTTAGAATTTAGAAACATCCGCAAATATGTTCATGTTATAATGAAACCTTCAATGAAACATTTTCATGTCATTCCATGGACAGCGGCATAAGGTCCCCAATTAAAATAAAGCGTGTGCCCTAAACGAGAAAACAATAGGCGGAATAAAACAAAGAGGATCAGAGGTTATGAAGTCTGCAAATACAGATAAGATGTCTAAAGACAAATTTGAAAAGCAGGCAAACTTATCACAAGGGTGATTCAACAATATTCGATTAGGAATACTAGAAACACCCATCCAGAAAAAAAAGATCAAATAGATGGAACTAAAAACACCATAAACACGCACTCACAACAATAGTAATGTCGTGCTGAATGATCTTCAAAGATCGAAAACACAAGTCTGTTCCTGTACTGTCAGAATGTTTTTTTAGGTAGAAATATGACATTAGGAGTTTTAAAATTTGACTTTTAACATGTTCTTCGACTTTCTATTTGGTTTAAGAACAAAATGTGGAACGTATACTAGTATTAAGAAATGGACATGCTGTGTCATGTTTAAGAAATTACAAAATCATTTTGAGATAAGATGTGCAGACTGACACCGTTTTACTGGTGGTTAAGGCTAATCATTTTATAGTTCCAGCAGGTAAAGGGTTCAAATTGTTTCCAAAAGACCAAATATAATAGTAGTGAAGTAGAAATAGGACGTTTGTCAATAGCATTTGCACTTAAATAAATTCCCAGCATTTTTTTTATTACACTTCAGTTTGGTTTTTGATCCTTTTAACTGTTTATTGTCTAAGATTAAAGATTTAGTTTTCTTAATTCCATGAAGTATTTATATGCGAAATAAATGAATGTGAATCAGTTTTTTTTTGTTTTCTTTGCGTTAGCCGGTGCTAGGGGCATGAACGGTATTTGACAATTGCCACTTCCATGAACTTGCTCAATTTCACCATTTAGGACGTACATCTGAGATACTTCTGTTCTTTAATAGGGAAATATTTCGTTTTTAATGAAAGATTAGTTTGGTGGATTATTTTCAGAATTCAGTAATAGTAAAGAAACACTAACTGGGTATTTTTGGAAGGAAAATATCAGGGCAAGGACCCAAAATTTATTGATTAAGGCCAGTTAACTACAGCTTTTAAAGAAAATTGAAAGTTTTTGCTGAAGTACCAGTACATATCTATCTTTACTATTTCAAATGTTACAAACCGTTTTAAAATACGCACTCATTTCTTGAAATTTAATCTAAACGCCGTATCAATGTTTACATGTTTACAGAATTTTGTATATCTAGACCGTTTATAAACAAAATGTAAATAAAGAAAAACAAATACTTATTAACCCCTAAAAAACAACTATATCAAAATAAAAATATAATTATCAAGCCGGTTTCATTGATTTGTAAAATCATATTGAACCAAAGAAACAACATCAAAAGATATTGCTTAAGGTATAACATTTACCTGATCAAATTTAGTGTTTATTCCGCTCTATCAATAAACATGCAATATATTGGGAAAATATCTGAAACAATGTTTTCCTCTTCTCACATTATCAGTATAAACAGTTTCTGGAATTGTATTAACTATATAGATCCAAGCTGTGCAACTCCCACAGGAACATGCTGTTCAATAACTATGTACTCAACTTAAAATGCATTATTTTTATGGATATATATGTCCTGTGTGCATAAGTAATAATAGAAACATGCCCCAAATGTAGATATTCAATCATTTTTTTTATACATTACTATGTATGTATGTTACCATTGTTTACACATGAATATTTACTGTTTTTCTATTTAACAACAACATTGTCATTATTTTCCATTTTACAGTTCGTGTAGCATACTGTCGTGATATATCACTCCTATGATAATTATTGACGAGGACGAAACTCTTTTAATCCATGCGTCTGAACGAGGATGAACTATTAGCAGACCTTGATCATACTAATCGTTTGTTTCCAAAATTATTGATGTTAATGAAACAAAATACACCCTTGAAACATTCTGTGAACTAGTTATAAATTGTACTTATATCTGTGTTTGACGTCAATAATTCCTCAATTATGGGATTCATTTTTTTAAATTTGTTCAGACATTAATCCAAGCACTATATTTTAGCCCAATATTTACTTAAGTTTTTCATTTTTTATCAATAACAAAACTTATATTTATCTATAACTTTAACAGTTATTGGTTTTCTTTTTCGAAAATACATGTATTCAATTAAATAGGAAATGGGAGGAGATGCGCGGAAATGTCATGATTTTCTTCATAAAGAACAATTTTTATGGATATGATGCTGTTACTCAGCTGTCTTTTCTTTAGTCTTCAGTTGTTTATACGAACGAAATCAACTTGATTTAACAAAGTCACAAATAATTTCTAAATTTTAATGAACAGAGGCTTCAACAAAAAATGACGATGTGAAAAAGTTATAAACGAATTAAGGATATTTCAAATATCAATAATTAATAAGGCCAATAGTTTTACTGGCTTGTCAAGTAGTGACAGTGTTTACTGTAAAGAATTTATCATGAAGATCAACAAGGCAATGGCAACGTTCACAGGACGCAGTTCCCGACAAACAAACAGCAAAAAAGCAGGGCACCCAGAAGGCACCAGAACAGAATGGAGAGAGAACATAACGAAAATAAATTTACATAAGAGCCGGTTTGAAACGGGTGATGCTCCCCGAATAGGTTTTAGAGACAGAAAAGTACACCTCTTGTAGTTTCAGAGATATGTCCCGGACAAAGTTCAAAGTGCAATAATTCCAAAATCAGGCAAGGCAGAGTTACTGTTCTTTGCAATGCACTTGTTCTCATTTAGATCTATCTACCGACTCAGTTTCTTGTTTCTTGTTAATACTTCTTGTAGTTTCACAGTAATGTCCCGGATATAGTTCATAGTGTAAAATTGAAAAATGGAAATAATCCAAAAATAGGCAAGGCATAGTTACGGTTCTTTTGCACTGCATATCAACGCAAAAAGATCTATCTACCTACAAAGTTTAATGATTATATCTCTTATAGTCTAGAGTTATGTCCCGGACAAAGTTCGAAGTGAAAAAAAAATAACAAAGGGCGATAACTCAAGAAATTAGGCAGGTCAGAGTTACAGTTCTTTTGCACTGCTCATCTAACGAATGAGATCTATCTACTTACAAAGTTTCTTGTTCATTACTCTTATAGTATCAGAGTTATGTCCTGGACAAAGTTCAACTCTAAAATTAGATAAGGCAGAGTTATGGTTATTTTGCACTGCACATCTACCCAATGAGATCTACCTACAAAGTGTCTTGTTCATATCACTTGTATTTTCATAGCTATGTACTGGACAATATTCAAAGTGTAAAAATGAACGAAAGGCAATAACGGCAAAATTAAGGAGACTATGTTATGTTTCTTTTGCATTGCACTTTAGATTAATGAGATCTATTTATCTACTTATTTTCCTGTTGATAACTCATATGGTTTCAGAGCTATGTCCTGAACAAAGTTCAAAGTAAAAAAAATGAACAAAGGACAATAACAACAAAATTTAGACAAGGCGAAGTTACGGTGCTTTTGCACTGCTTATGTACCTAATGCGATCTATCTACCTAAAAAGTGTCTTGTTCATATCTCTTTTTGTGTCAGAGTTATGTCCTTGACAAAATTTAAAGTGTAAAATGAACAAAGAGCAATAACTCCCAAATTAAGAAGGTCAAAGTTACTGGTTTTTTTTCGCACTGCACATCTAATGAAATATATCTACCTATCTGTCTTGTAAATATCTCTGTGACTTTCATAGCTATGTCTTGGTCAATCTTCAAAGTGTAAAAATGAACAAGGGGCAATAACTCTAAAATTAAGGAAGGCAGAGTTACGGTTCCTTTGCTCTGCACTATTTAAAGAGATCTATCTACTTACAATTTTTCTTGTTGATACCTCGTATGGTTTCAGAGCTATGTCCCGGCCAAAGTTCAAAGTGAAAAAAATGATCAAAGGGCAATAACTCTTATGCACTGCCTTTCTTCTACCTAATAAGATCTATCAACTTTCGAAGTTTCATGTTGATATCTTTTATAGTATTAGAGTTATGTCCCGGACAAAGTTCAAAGTGTAAAAATGAACAAAGGGCAATAATTCAAAAATTAGGCAAGGCAGAGTTATGGTTCTTTGGCACTCCGCCTCAATGCACTCTTCCACTATGTGCAGATAAAATAAATTATATCCAACGGTTTTCAAGTTATTCTTCGGACAAATCGGACGGACAGACGGACAGGCGACTATTTGCTCTTCCTCCGGGGCTCATAAAAAAACCAAAAACATAGACAATAATATCCTCTACCGCAGTTTTTGTTTTTACACCGACACTGTTATGGTCATTAGCCATAGCTATTTCAAACTTCATTGGTGGAGGGAGAGCTCCATGTGCCCCTCGCGCATTGTTTCAGTCACGAACGGGCTCCTGGGTAAAACCACCGATTTTCCGTTAACTTGCAGGGTAGCTTTATTGAAATAGATTACAAGTTTGCAAAAATTTGATTTCGCAATATGCTGCAAATAGTGGAATTGTGAACTTCAAGATGAAATTGCTAAATTGTATTTGTGAAAGATTGAAAAGGATATGGAAAATAATCATTTAATTTGTAAACAGGTGGACTACTCGTTTATTTTTTCTTGTTGCTGGGTCGTGCGGGGTTTGCGTTCATTGAACGCCGCGTTTCCTTGTTGATCCTTTTTATCATATTTTATGTTTTCTCTTAAACTGAAAGTACACATAGATTC
Organism: Ruditapes philippinarum; assembly: GCF_026571515.1. Lineage (NCBI taxonomy): Eukaryota > Metazoa > Mollusca > Bivalvia > Venerida > Veneridae > Ruditapes > Ruditapes philippinarum. The sequence goes on along the minus strand of NW_026855698.1, from coordinate 39,978 downwards.
ATAAATCACAACTACCTTTCAAAATCATACAAAACCGCAACCTAAACGTGGTTATTTCCGCATTTGAAAATATTCAAAAGAAAAGTCTATGGTCTACATATGTGTCTTGAAGTTTACTTTGTGAAGCACGTAAAATTTTGTTGAAGATGTTTTTCTAACAGGGTGGTTTTGCTTAAAAGCGTGTAGTGAAATATAATCAATAAAAAAGTATGTTTTAATGACAAAAATGGTACATAATTTCTTGATAATCAGCTGTGTCTCAATTGCCACAATGACAAGTTGGCATTGGGGTTTAAAGGATCTTGTTATACATTATCAGTTTATAGTCAAAATTGAAATATGCATTTAATAAATTTCATTTAAAAAACTGTTAGATGCATTTAGTATTTTTAAAAGTGGATTGGTCTACGATAGGAAGATTTTTTTAAACTATTTCAAATATTAATAAAGAAGAAATAACAATGTAATATATTTGGTATTTTTATAAAATATTTCTGTATTTAAAAATGTTGATAAAGTTCTAAATGATTTAGTATGATAGAAGTAAAAATGAAAGAGATGGAAGAGAAAAATATATCAATAAAAGCCAATCAATTATGAAACAAACAATGCCTTTTAAATGTGAACAAGCGGCAAAACACAGAGCTGAACCAACAAAGCATTTAAAAAAATAATAGACCAAACTTTACCCTTTAAAACATAACAATAAAATTTCCCGGAACGCTTTTCCGTAAAAAAGGGGGTCTTTTCTGGAAAAATTAGTTAAAAAATTTATCTAAAAACAAAACCTTTCAATCTCCAACGTTTCGGGGTTTAAAAAAACCTCTGTTTAAAAAATTTTCTGTTTTTTTTTTTTAAATCACAAAATTTATCTTTTTTTACAGGGTCTTTTTTACACAATGTTAAATAGTAAAAAAAAACGGAATGTCCAACATTTTACAAGACTAAAAAAAGGGTTACTTTACATAAAAAAAGTACAATTGTTGTGGGGGAAGTGAAAAAGAAGAGGGCCCTTTTGTGAAAAAATTTTAAATTCTTTTATACGTTGAACATGTACTTTTGCTGCAAAACTTTTTGGAAACTTTTTAAACTATATAAATGTTGAGATAAGAAGAATTTAGAAGAATTTTAAATATTTCTTTTTAAGAAGGTATTTTTAGCCCTTTTGGCCCAAATGTTCTTTTTTGAACGATTTAAGTAGATCGTCATGCTAGGAACATCTCAGAAAATTTTCATCAAATTTGACCATGGCCGCTTTTTGTGTACAAAACTCTGCTTGACACTGTCTCACAATTAATTTTACAATTCCTTGATGTTTGAAGAAGTTAAATGGACAAGTATTTTCCTCTGACTTCTAAGTTTGACTGTGACTTTAAACTCGTGAGTGCAACGCTTAATTTTGGGATGGTGAACATCTTTTCAAGAAATATTTAGTTTGGACAAAATCTTTGTTTTCAATTATCTACAGTAAACACAGACATCACCAATCATAGTCTTACACTATGAGTATTAATGAAGGACGTATATTTCATACAAACCCTCTTGTTTCGATGATATGAATGGGATGTGTCTATTTTACACACGTAGTGCTATTTCAAAAGTGTGTCATCCAATCATAAAAATATAATTTATAAAGATATCAATGTTGTTTAAAAAAAATAGGAAATACTGTTTTGTACTGTACTTCATATAAAACTTGTTCCAATCAAACATATTTCATTATGTACTGTAGAGTAATTACCGAATTATTTCACTTCCTTTGCTTATAATTTCTTTTATAGCAATATAAAATTGATTAACAAGAGTATTCTGGTCTTTCGTTGTATACGAACATAGTCAGATTATACGTGGTTACACATGTCTCCTAAATCTTAGTTGATTGGTTTACATGAATCTTATATGAATCATGTGTAGTATATTTGTAAATGTGAAGAGACACGAATAATTGAATATTCATATCCTTGGTGCAAATACATTATTGTACGAAATAAATGCTGGTTACAAAGTCGATACAAATATGAATTATTACAAGCTTCTATAATTATCATTTACGTCTGAATCTGCAATTTATAATTGCACGTTATGTTTTCCCAGTTGGGAGACGCCAGCTTTTATATTGCATAATATAAAAAACACATGTCTGTGTGTTGTTCCCACAAACAAATAGCATGAATAGAAAATACATATCGGATGTGAGAATTAATAAGTGCGCGTAGCTTATCGGTACCTTTCGAGTAAAATTTCTCTAGTTCGATATGAGATTGTCTATACACACTCAAACTTGCGTGGTTTCATATCCTTATGTATCATACAAAAATAGTTTGTATTCTTGAATTATTTATGTCAATAATATCATATTCAATGAAATAACTCAATAAATGAGATATTGATAGCAGAATAATGTTTTATATTTAAAAGCCAATGACCTCCACGCAAAACTTTTAACTTCAAATATTCCAAATCATTATTTTTATCTATATCTAGTCAGACAGATATATATCACAAAATGCAAATTTCAAAATGTAGGTAGTTATTTCGGGATATATAATTGTGTATAAACAATAAAAACATTTTATAGCATCAGTGTTTAAACTTTTGCTTGTGTAACTATAAATATTAAAGAATAATAGCTGACTTACAAAGTTTCGCTAATCATAGTAAGGAACGCTTTATTCACTGTTTATCTAATGTTTTAATAAGAAAAACTTTATATTTTTACGACGATTCTTAATAATAGTTGGTATGGTTTGACAGAAGTTTTGCAATATTTACACAATTAACGAAGGTGACAAAAACAAAAGACAGTTAAAAAGTGTACATCTGATTACACATCATAATGTTGGACTATTTAAACGCAGAAAAACATTTGTATTCTTATTCTTTTTCATAGTTTAATCAATTTACTTTTAATTAAGACTTTGAACTACGGCACATTTATTACTTCGTATGCAAGGCGTACTGAAAAATAACCCTAATCCACAAGAAAAGAAAAGATTTCGTTAAAGATAATGACAATGTCAAGAAAATAATTTTTACACCTATTAAACTAAGTAGGCCATATTTGATTTACTGAATATGTCAGATTTGTAATTAGTGTTCTTTAGCCCAAGTTTAAATCAAATCCATGAATGAATATCAAAGATATTTACCAATTTTTAGCAAAAAAAGAAGCAAAAAATTTTTCAAAGGAAAAATTTAAAGGGATTTAAAGAGGGAAAATAAGTTTTAGTTTTGGGTTTGAACTTGGGGGTCTTTTTCTAAAAAAGGGGTATTGTTCTAAGCAAAAGGCAATAAAAATTTAAAAGGGGAAAAAAAAGGGCCAACATTTAAAGGGATTTGGGCCCGCAAACCGGGATAAAGGGAAAACAAAATGACTGTAGCAAAAGTTTCCTTTTCCGAAAAAATTGGGGGGGCTTTAAAAAAGGTTTAAAACATAAATCACCTCATCAAATTTTAAAGTAAATATGGGATTTAGAACCCGTGTAATTTCGCATTTATAAAAATTTCTGTAAGTTTGCTGTAAACATCACATAAACTACTGAATTTATCCATATGTCTTACAGTTATTTCCAGCAATTCATGTAAGTTTCCCCATTATGCATTCAGCTCTGGTCGCGATAATGATGAAATTCTTCATGTAATTACCAATTACTTTTTCTATCATCAAACATCTTCAGCTTTTTTGCTTCAAGATCATCTTTGTTCAATAAAAATGTGTTCTTGTTAATTTCACAGTACAAAAAAATGAAATTGTACTAGTCGTCAAAAATGTTGCAGGCTCTGTTTGATTGAGACAATTTAAATGCAATTTACATATACCATCTACACAACGTGAAACTGGTTAAGAAACAATTGACATTTACATATGAACATTGTTAAAATTAGTGTTAAAACACATCCGCAGTCTGACTTCATTATGTTCTTTTGACATAACGGTACTAAAATATTTTTTAACTACTTTAAATAAAACAAGGCTAACAATCGCGCAAGAAACTCGATTTTCAAGTCAGTTTTAAGTATGTTTCTTTATTTTACTTTCAATATGTTTCTTTTATGTGTGCCCGAGTTTATCTAAGTAATAATGCTTTTTACTTTTGGGTCTCATTGGGCTCTTTTAAGCTACAAAAAGAAAACACATTATTTGTGTGTTTTTGATGTAAAACAAGGATAAAAATGCTTTGCTATCATAAGCATACTAAGGGACATATATAGGATGAAACTTCCAGCATAGCAAAATTTAAAAATGAAAAATATGTCTGTACAATATCATTTGCATAATAATTCTGGCAAGATCATAAGGCACAGAGCAACATCAAATTTTAGGTTTCCCTATAGACAACAGTATTTTATTCTTATTTCTTGTAGGTGATGCAACCGTTATCGTTTTACGAAGCCATCGATACAAATATTTCAAAACAGTTTGTTAACAGACTAAAAGAAATTTACATGTATACCAAAACTGTATACGCAGTTTGAATATTTCTGGTGTATTTAGTATATTTACGTAAAAATCTTTATTTTTATTGTACAATACTGTAATGAGGATAACAATCAATCATGAATGTATCTTTCTATTTTGTAGAAGTTTTGATTTTGCTGTTTGATAATTTAAAACAACATGCAATGTTGTGTCTGTTCATATGTTCAATGTTGAGTAAAATTCAATTTTCAAAACTAAATCAATACCGTTTTAGACATGAGAATTATTTAAAGAACATGTGAAAGGAAAATTAAAATTGATTGTATTAAATTGATTGTTTACACATCATATCTTTTTCACCAACTTTATTAATTTCATTCGATTTGTTACTCGTCGGAGACTTCTTCCTGTCTTATTTTGAAAATGGTGAAGCTATTGAAAATAAAGGATCATTCTTTCCCCTTTAGCAAATCAAATATAGCCGATCAAAATTTCCACTATATCACACAAGTATTACAAAAAGGACGTAATATTTTTTTCAAAATCTGACAAAGCAATCAGTTGATAATATACATTATATTTTAGCATACACAGAAAACCCAACTTATCACATCCTTGTCATGAAAATATTAATTTTCTAGTATGTTCCATATTGTTTGATGCAACAAATGGAATACATTCAATATTTAAATGGTCTTCTTGCGAGATTTATTTCGTAAATATGCCGACATTAATGATATCAAGTTAGTGGGTGATGAAAACGTCTAGATAATGTCTGTAAAGCCTGTTTCACATATCGTGGAATAAAATTGATATCTAATCAACCTCATTAATAAAATTCCCAAATCCCAAGTCTACACAAGTGGTCTAGATAGATATTGACAGTTATTGTATCAAAAAGATATATAGTGTAAGTTTCTTTTGTAAAATAATTTCTGTCTAGGTCATTTCCTAAAAGATAATTAATATTCATTTTCATTGTTTATAAAAACATCTCTTAAAGGAATCAGTAAAAAACATATATATTTGTATATATGGTACAATGTAGTTAATCTAGATGTTAAGGTTTCATAATACTATTCTACTTTCTTTACAATGAAAATATTTCTTAATGACAATGCAATTTTCTATCTTCCCGGCTCCATATCCATTTTCCTATTATAAACTTACATTGAAATAACCTAACGTTGCTATGTTCCTTTAAACTATCATTTAATTTTCAATCTACGTGCGGTATTTGTACCAAATGACAGTCTGAACTACTTCCCAGAGAAATCATCTCCAAACTTTACAAGAAGAGAAGTATCATTAAATCTTCAGCAAAGTGACTACGTATAACAGTAGCAATATAAACGAGACTTTACTTTATCATTATTTACTGCAGACAACTATTACGGTTAAATTATGTCCGTAGGAAATATAAACTGTTCTTGACATAATAGGGTCTACTTAATAATTAGTATGTTTTATAGATATATAATAATAATGAAGAAACAAACAAATTAAGGCATTTGTAAACTAAAAAAATCATATCAAACAAACTGATTACTTAAGAAATGAAACATATTGTACGATGCTTCTTAGTTAATTGGTAAAAAGTTAGAAACCTTTTATAAATCGATAATGAGCTGTTTTAATAATTTTTGAAATATATTTTGATTTGTAGCTACGGCATATATGATGTTTACATTGGATTTTATTCTGATATTTGTCTCATCCTTTGTCAGAATAAATTCGTTATGTTTCAGCTATTTCCTTGCCTAATATATCAATAATAGTAGCTTATTGCAAGTCATGCTTTATATTTCTATTCAAAGCTTTGCCGCGCAGTGTTTGTTTTCGGTAATGACTATGCAATTTTATTAACACTTACGTGCACACTTTTAAACAAAGTGAACACACAAGTTTAGTATAACAATAGCTCGATGAAGCAAACACATTTTCGTGCGGACGAATCTTCGACCTATCCTTCAACCTAAATTTCGATGGGTATCTTATTTATGAAGTATCACATATAAACACATTTTGTCAAGAATTTTCTTCACAAAAGGCGTCTCGCGTTATGTAAATTGCATGTACCAAGTTCAATGTTAGACATTCAGGTAATAAAAAAGTCAATATACCATTATTATTGCATTTAAAAAATCAACGTCTAATTTGATCACGTTAAGATGTAGTAAGTATAGCATTATCTTAAACGCAAACAAACTTATCAAAAAATCATACAGCAAATAACATAATTGTAAAGTTCTTATTGCATTTTAACATTTAGCAAAATTATCTGCCAAAAAAAACTAGTTTTATGTAAAGTGTTTAATATTTCAACATAACAATGACCTTGAAATTTGTCTATACATGTCTATTCATGTAAATTTCATCATAAGGAATGTAACGGCGAGTGCAGTTGACATGTTATAGCGTTTACCGATAAGTGCATTTATAGAAGAGAAAATGTACTCGTTTTCGAACAATTTTATCGATATTTGACCTTTAATTAACAAAAATATTTTACGTACTTAAAGGAGTTAGTGCTGCAAATTTAATAATATTTGGAACACCTAACTGGTCCTAGATCAAAGGGTTTCATAAATCTAAATGTTTGGATTTGTCTCTAGATTACGGAAAGATATCTTATTTTTTCAGGGAGTGCTGTGGAGACTAAGAAATTCAAGATGGCGTGAGAGATGGCTGCAAAAATGAAAATTTCGGAATAAGGTTTATATTGAGTGGGGCAAAATAAAACGTTTATCGAAATTCAAAATGCTGGAAGTAAATTTATTTTTTACCACTTTAAAAACTGACATATCCTTTGCTAATTACAAATTTCAGAGGCATTGCTAAATAAACATTGTAATTATTGTGATATATGGGGACAAAATAAATATCATGTATATTCAAAACCGCTTAAATTTCCAAACAGTCAATCTGCTTAAACATTTTCTTTCTTCTTCAATCAATTTTATACATTTAAAAAAAATTAGTTTCAAATATTTAATGTTATTATACGGTACATCACTAGCAAGAAGAAAAAACAGTCTTTAAAGTAAACATTTATTACTAGGTACAGTAAACCATTTCATGGATATTCTTTCCCGTGTAATATATTGAATTAATTCATAATTAAATTGTCTCCTTTGCTCTTGAGACTCTCAAGAACATATCGTTTTTTATCGAAATTGTGTCTATAACTTGATATTAATCATGTGGGCGACAAATCCCATTTATGAGTCGCCTAGATACAGTCGATGAAATCCTCTTTAATCATTAACCTATATAATGACACGATACTCAATTCATCTCATTTGTGAAACTCTGAAGATCACAGAAATATCCAGATTATTCCAATTGAGTTTTGATATAAGAAATGTAATATTTAATGTACATATATAGAACAATAAAACTCAGTTAATTGATTTGAATTTTTATGATAAGCAACATGCATGTGCTTTAATTGCTATAGGTTTTGATCAATTTTCAGTTTAACTTGAACAAACTACAATCTTAAAGATCTGGAGAAAGGGTGATCCATCGGAAGCATTAATCACAACATAATTACGTGACATCTTAGGCATTTGGGATAATGAAGAAGTGCAGCAAGAAATAACAGTTAATTTATAGCATTTTTAAGTCCGCCTTTACACTTTCTGGTAAATTCTTGACAGTATAGTTTAATAAACAAATTATGAAAACACATTCTGCTTATAATTAACCACGTTATCTTTAAAAGTTATTTCTTGTTTGCACCTTATACAGGGAATAGAAATATATAATAATTCGTTTAAGTATCATAATGTTGTTTTGGGTACCTTACATTAAACAATTGTTGTTTACCTACTTTGGTTGGCATTTGCACCAATTGACAGTCTAGTTAACTTCTCTGAGAATTTATCTCGAAAATTTACGAATAATGAACCATTATTAGACCAAAAGCAAATATATCACCTGTATTGTTATTTGTCTCATAATTTTACCGCCACTTAATGTGACATGCACCTTATAATTATTATTATATACTAGTTTGTACCGGTTTCATTAAATATTCTCTTTTCTACGTTAACGTTAAAGTTCATGTTTTTAGTGCGATCGGCTGATTGTTGTCCGATTTTGTCAGACGTTTTAACACAAATCAATTATTTTTCATAAAGACTTTATACTATAATTTAATCCCTTTTCTAAAAATGGCTTAAGTTACATGTCTAGGCGAATGTTTTGTCAAAAAGACAAATGTTTTGCAATTGACGAAAATATACCCTTTCGCTTAAACAAAAACTTCAAGCATTCGGCGAAATAAACTATTTCTTTTCAATCTTAATTGATTTGTGTTAAAACTTCTAATTAAATCGGATTAAAATCAGTCGAATTACACATTGAAACATGAAGGGGAATGCAAGTTCACAATACCTTCAGGTACGTTTACGCTACTTATTAGGCACAAAAACGGTTGATTTTTGTTTACAAGATTTTTGTCTTGTTACTAGACATATCTACGTTTAGTCATGGAAAGACACAGTGTATGTTAATTTTAACGAGCTATTATTGGATGCAAGAATATAATTGAATGCCATGTTACATTGATTTTTGAAAAAGTTTCGGTTCTGTGTCTATTCGTTTATTAATGTCTAAATTTATAATAACATTTCATTTTAAAACAGGCTAAGTAAGGTAAAGTAAGAATATCTTGAAAAAAGTCATCCATTGGAAGCATTAAAAACAGCACAATTACATGAAAATTGCAGACTCAGACTGAGTCTGTACATGACGGATAATAAAAAAGTGCAACATCTCTCACACCCTCTAGCACCGACTTGAGCGGTACTCAGTTCTCAACACATAAAAGTGCTGGACTCAATGATCTCGAAAGACCTGAAAAATATAACAACACTGAAGTGAAGTAGGGGGAAACTTTTTACTGCCACAAAAACTTGCCCCCCGCTTTGTGATGTAAAATAACCCCTGGGAAAAGGGTTGAAAAATGAACCCTAAAAACACCCTTTTTCCCCAAATTTTGGGAGTTTCCCGGGGGGGGTTTTTGGTTAAAATTTTTAAACATTTGGTCCCCCCTTTAGTGATTTAAATTTTAAAGGGAAAAGAGCAAAAAAAAACCCAAAATAAAATTTGGGGGAAAAAAGTGTTCCCATTAAAAAAACATTTTCCTAAATTTAAAGTCATTTTTCTTTCCTTGCATTTTTTCAAATTATTAAAAAAATTTTAACAATAGGGGGAAAAATTGCCAAAATTTTTTACCGAAAGTCATTTTACATTTACGTTTCCCCAAAAAATTTTTTTTATTTTTGATTAATTTTTAAAAAAGGGAAAACAAAAGGAAAAAACAAAAAAGGGAAACTCCTGGGTTTTTATTAAAACAAAAATTTTAAGAATAAAAACAAAGAAAAAAATTGGGAAAAAAGGATTGGAAATTTAATAAAAAAAAAAAAAACATTGGGGCCACTCTTTTATTTTTGAAAACAAGGGAAAATGTTTTTTCCCCATCCTAAAAAATCATATTTCAAAGTTTAAACAACAATTAAATTTATTCATAATATCATTTACTTAAAAGAAAAAATTGTCTTTTTTAAATTGTTTCATTTATTTGTGTTTCAAAGCAAATTAACATAGTTTCAAAAAAAAAGGTTGTAAATTTATTATATCAAAACTTAACTAGCACATTTGCGTATATAACCATAAATGTTTTAAAGTAAACTTATCAGCTTGTAAATAATATATGATAGTAATATCCATTTATCAAGATAGTAGGTATAACATAGACATAATAATGTATTTTTGGAGACACTTGTTATAAAATAGTCTGGCGTGATCCTAGATACAATGAACCTATTTTAATACATTTTATTTATGTATTTTGGTACAAAGATAACATATCATTTATCATATTAAAATTTGCATATATATTATATTGTTATATGGAACGTGCATATGGGAAAATACAGCTAAATAAATGGCATGTTTTACATTTTCGATGTAAAAAAAAAATTCAAGACATAATTTACATATGTTGTCTGAGAAATATGTTGTTCTGTATGCAACAAATGTGGATCTGAAGGAAAAGAAAACGTTGACCTATTAAGATTTGCAACATCTTCTTTGAAAATTATTCAATGTGCAATGACATATTAATAAAATGTAATGTAGTTAATACAAGTCAAATGAACATACTTGTGGATGCTTCATATTCTAAATAGATTACCATTTCTCATATTATATTTGAGTTCAGCTTAAGCCAGTGCCACGGAGCATGGACAGTAGCCTGCACAATTTTCAATTTTGCGGTGTTGGCCTACCCTATGTGTTTTTTCTATAACAGTTGTGTTACCTTTGCATTTAAAAATTAAGTAAAAGTTGAGCGGATGATAAGTCATTAAACAAATTTGTAGAAATCATGTTTTCGAAAAGAATGTTTACCAGTATGTACGCACTTTACACCTTTTTGTATATACTATTTGTAATTGTTGTGTCTATTTAAAAGCGTTGAACAAAAACAACAACAACAAAAAACATAATAAATGATGACAGGTTTATTGTCAATCATGACAATTTTCTAGGAAAATTGGCCCCTTAAATAGAGTATAACCGGCAGTTTGACTACATATTTCAGTGTTATGAACTAAGGAAATGATTTTTTTAATTCTATATTGAATTATCTTAGAGCTATCAGAATACGTGTATATTTCTTACATTAAGAGAAATGTGGTTTTATACTGTCCTCTTTGAATTGTTTTTATAGCTTCGTATCATCTATCTAAATTATGACAACACATAAGTAGAGGACTTCAGTCATTTAGAAAGAAACGGAGAAAAACCAATGTTTCCAAACAATCACAATTGCAATAAAGATGACTTGTTTGCAATAAACACACATTAATCATTTAACATATTTTTTGTTGAAAATGGAAATCATGCTCATTATCATCATCTTATCTATATGACTTTTTTAAATAAACTTTTCTCATACCATGACTAATCCAGAGGTTCTTACACTCATTAAAAAGGAAAGGGCTTCTTTGTTGGTATATGTTTTATACAAAGCATGAAAATATCTGCTTTAGAAAAAGTACAAAATGGAAAGGAAAATACTGTTTTAGAATAACGTTTTATTTGTGTCATTTATATTTGTTTCATAGTCACCACATACATGTATATTCGAAGATAATGATTTGTTGTAGCATTTTATATCAGGCCAAATATCTATTATAAAACTTTAGTCTTCGTGTCTACATACATATGTATTGATACATCGTACTTAGATATATGTGACAGCACAAAATGGTCAGTTAGAAGCTTTTCAATATAAACTACGATTGTTTCAAACATAACTAGTAACTTAATTTATAGTCATTGAACTAAATAAAATGACAGTTTCTCCGATACATATTGTTCATAAAAATAACACTTATTGTGCAACAGAACGTAAGATAAAAAATTAATAACGTGGCCTCAGAAGTTCGCCATTGTCACCTGTAAGGCACGCAAAAAGAAACATTTAGCTGATAAAACCATTATTTAAATTTATATCTATATTTTCAATGTTTCTATAGAAATTCAATTTACAATTATGCAAATGACAATTACTTTTCTGTGCACACATTTAAACAGGTCAAATACATGGTGTCAAACAACCAGCAGGACGTTCATTCAACTTTGGTGTTTCATGATATGCTATTAATATTTGCATATTCTGCAAACAAATGCATCAATGTGTTGGTTTCAGTGCATTAGACATACGATGATTTCATCTATGATAACGACGCCGTGTGGATTTACATAACACATCTATTTTCCTACGGTCAACAGTGCTTTTTTGTATTAAATATTTTTAAGTCTACACATTTTACAAACAAATAAATCAATGTCGGTGTCACTGGTATATAACCGTTTAAAAAAATTTATTAACAAAATAAACATTAATAAAACAAGATACACGACAGCAGTGAAGTTTTAAAATATTGTTCGAAGAAAACGATCACATGCCAGTACAACTAAACAATGTTCCGGGTAAAGCCAAGATCTAAAGATTTCTGTGATGAAATAAAAATGTATGAATATTTAAACATATAATGAGGCAAAATTTCAAAGTGTATCGAAGACATTTTTCGCGCATCTTGGCCTAGTTTAAGGTCTTCATATAAATCAAGAATTTTTTTATGAAAGCGTCCGTCGAAGACGTTTTGTTTCTATCTGACAATGCGTTAAAATATTACTATATAAATATATATGATACGAACTGGCTTTTAAAGTGTATGAAGCTATATATCTGATGCAAAAATGTTTGAATTTTAAAAAAAAGTATACTACTAAAATGCTTGTATGAAATAAATATGGTAAGTTATTGTCTTAAAAGCGAATGGCGCATGCACGAAATCATTGCTTAACGGATAAAACCATTCTCAAAATAGCAAAAAAATATTTTGTTCCGGAACATTTTATTCTGTTTAATTTGTACATTATTCATGTGTATTAAATATCAGAGACATTCTATGTTACAACATTTTCGGAAATCACCCATATAATAATGGAACCAATATAATTTTACTAGTGATAAATTTTATTAAAACATTTCATAAGATATAGATTTATACCCGTTAAGGTTAGGATTTTCAAATTTTAAGTCCATTTATCCAACTCTATTTAACAGCTTTTGTTATCGCCCTTGCCAAAACAGAAGTTGAATGGATTGGTGTACAATGAGCATATTTTCCCTTGATTATTTCGAATTTTGATAACATAATGGAAATGTAAAATATTGATAAAATTTCTAATAGATTTAGTATGAACAGCATCGAGGCTTTGATGTAATTACCATAAACAAAGGTAAATAAGGAAAGGCGACATTAAATAAAAACATTCCCAACAAAAACCAGAAACACTGGACAACCGGCAAGGAGTCCAGCAGGGCACAAAACAAAAATAGGAGGGGCACAAGGGCAAATCATAGAAACCGACAAAGACATTAAAGAAGACAATCAATTTAAAAGCCAGAAACGCTTTTCACCCAAATCGGACTAGGTTGTCACAATTATTTTCTGAGTATATTTCGTAATAATCTTTGGCATATTTTTCTGTTTTAACAGACCCATGTTATTTATGTAAGAAATTCAAATTTATGGTTTTAGGCTTTTGTGCCTGAATGAAGTTCCTTTAATACATTAGTATAATATGTTTTTGATAGATATTTTATTTTGGTAATGCCGTGTAATTTTTAAAATTGTGACATATATATTTGGTAATTTTCTCAAAATTACTTAGTCCTTAAGAGATAATGTTAAATTACTTTAATATCGTTTTGTTAATAACCATGATATTACAATAATTCTGGAAATAACCAATAATTTATTGCACCAATAGTTTACTTCAGGGACCAAGTTTAACATAAAATTTTAAGACAGCAAATTTTAAAACGAAAGGTGAAATGTCTATAAAATAAAATATTGGCAAGAATCATGAATTATGCATAAAGTAATAATCATAGCATAAAGGACATCCACTGAGGTCTAAAAGCCGCAAACATCAAATTCAAACATAGATCACCCTGTGCACTTTATACAGAAAATATGCAAATAATAATAAACATATACCAAGAATAAATTTGAACATTGTTTAATAGTGTGATTCCAATCCCAATTAAAGCTAAAAATGTTTAACCGTTTTTTTTCTTTTTGGCCATTTTACACAATTAAAATGACTATTCAAAAAAAAAACATTGAAACGGAGTCATTGAATCAGCTGAAATGTTTCACGCAAGTTTTTGCTCAGATTTATGCAAATCTGGAATGAAGTATTTCCATGAAAGAAACCCTCAGTGGAACCAATTTAAGATTCATTTTTCCTATATCTAGCACACGGAACATTTTACAAAATAGTCGTTGAAATAGTATTTTTTACTACAGTACTTTTATATTGTTTATAGAAATAGTATGGAAGTAGATTTGAGACAAATATATGGAGCATTACAAACAAACACACAATATTTTAATTATATTCTAGGTTGCCTATTCACAGCGCGTCCATTGACATGTTTATGACGAAAGACAGCCCGTTAATTGAGCTTAAACATCTTAAAACAACAAATGTACAGCAATAAAAAATGAGATGTTACAAAACAGTTATAAAACAGGATTTTTCACTAGCAAAATATTACTATCCTTTTTATATATAAATACCGGTATATTAATTTAGAAGTTTATATAGTAAGACATATCACGGATGTTCTTTGTCAGTTTTGTGTAATCAATGAAATAATTCATTATTTAATTGTCTCGTCTGCTCTTGAAATTCTCAAGAACATTTCGTTTTTTATTGTAAATATGTCTTCAATTTAGATCACAATTGAGTGGGCGGTGTATTTTAATGATGAAATAGTCTATGTACCTTCAATAAAACCCTTTCTAATCGTTATCATGTGTCATTGACGCCATACTCAGTCAAACTCCACAAATAACAGATGTCCATATCATTCAAATTGAGGTTTGATATAAGAAATGCGATAATTATGCTTATAAAAAACAGTAGAAAATTCATTTAATTGATTTGTAATTTAAACACTTAGCGATATGCATACTTTTTAAGTGTTTTTATGAGCCTCATTCTAATCGAGGTCAAATATTAATTGATACTGATTAAATAACGTAATTGATCTGTTATTTCAAACTTAGCAACATGCATAGTTTTTAATTGCTGTGAGTCTCATTTTAATTTATTTCAAGCATTTAGTATCACATGATCACGTTGAAAGTTAAAGATGATTCATACCTTATCAAGTCGGCTTTCAAGAACTAACTAGTACTAATATTACACGAGGAATCATGGTCGTTGTCCTAATAGAACTAGAACCTATTATCCATGGTTTGTACAAAGGTTGTCTTGTACGTTTGAAGTGTTATGTAGAGAATACATTTGCAGGCATTGCATCATATACTTTCTGGTTAAATCTTGACATTATGGTTTGATAAACTTATCATGAAACTTCATTTTGCTAGTATTTTTAAGATAGTACCTATTGGTATTATCTTATAGTAAGAGTAAATAGAGAGGATAAACATACTTTTATAGAACATAATGTTGTTCTCTTTCCTTCCATTATTATATAGTTGTTTATTAAATTGATCTTTAATTGGCACATTTTCCGCAAATATTTCAAATATTGATTTTAAAAAAAGAAACGTACCACTGAGATATACTTACTAAAGATTGCTTGAAAAAAGTGATTAAGAATGAACATTTATATGATAAATAATATTTTATTTAAGAACATTTTATTATCTGCTATAGAAATATATGAACTATCGGATCATGAACCCAAAACTGGCCAATATCATCCTTATTTAATGCTGTCGTGGTTTCTTGTTATGTCTGATACTTTAGTCTATCGACCTTACTATTTATTATGTCACAGACCTTCCATAAGGAAACCAATTTACATTTAGTCTGACTTCTGAGCATATGATAGCGAATTGTCATTGTGGTAATGATTCGTGTTTTAGCGTTACATCTGTCGTGTCTTTGCTTTTTCGCGGCAAAAAATGGAACGATTCGAATACACGAAGATGTTTTCTTTTTAAGTTTGTCGTGTCTTTACATTTTTCGCGGCAAAAAAATGCAACGATGAGAAAACACGAAGACACGACAAATTCAAACTTTGTTTTCTTTCGTATTATTACCTCTTCTCTTTCCACATCAGTAGAAACGGACAGAGATTACAAAATGTCATAACTTAAAATTTTATATCGAATGTTACTGAATTTTTCAAATGATTGTGATTTCAGGTAGTCATCGATTTAAAGCTATTTTGTTCATACGTTAAGCTTTGTTTGTTTGTTAAATTTAACAGTCCAACAACACAGTATATTTCATATAGCGCCGAAACTTGAAAGATAAGTTTTGCTAAACTCGGGTTTTCCATTTCTTAAAATAGCTCTCCTAATATCCAAGCTTTGATTAAGAAAAGTGACCAAAACTCGAAAACCATACGGTAAATTTTGTATAATTTTGCATAGTTGTCTGTTAAGGCAGTTTAAGAAAAAAATATTTCTTTTCTGATATACTGATATTTTTTCACAGCCTTCAGACTTTTACGAAATTTGTTGTAGAACTTAAATCCAGAGAAAATACCTACATTATAGTTTTTTGTCACCACGCTTTGTTAAACATACTCTCATAAAAATAACGTATCAATTCATTGTAAATATCAATAAAATAATTGTAAATTTTCAAGTTATCAATAACATTTGCACTACTTTTTTAGACGCAAACGTTACTTAATTCATAGGCATTGTTCCACATGAACTGTTGAATATATATTTACATAATTGTCCAAATACAGACAAGTGGGAAAATGTATGTCTAATCTTAACAAATACTGAAATTCATTAGGAAAGTTGTTATTTGATATTGAGAAACACTGTTGATTAGAAAACTTTATAATGCTTCATAACTTATAGTTAAAGGTATGTAAAATTACCTCATAAAATGTCATCTCTGAAGCATCGGGACCGATCAAATAATTATCTAAATCTATAACTTTACATTTCTATGGAAATTCAATATAATATTTGCAATTGTTAATTAATTTTATATGATAATTGGTATTAAATGACAAAAGGCGGTATGAAAATGTTACAAATATCAAATAAGCCATAAAAGTAGCAAAATGTGATAATAGTATTTTGATTTCCATTCAAATACTTAATTACCGTAAATAACTAGGTCCCTAAATTCATAGGCAAATTAATGTGTAGTTATTTCTTTATTAACTAATAATGTTGGTGTTTTTGTTGTTTCTTTTTGGGCCAAGCGAGTGGGATCTTTTTATTTTGCGGAAATCGTATGATACAAAAGTTTAATTTCTGGCCTGACAGGGTATTTCAAGTCACTTTTACATGTACCATAAGCACAGTGTTAAGTTGTCACTTTTCTTTGATAATTGAATATATAATATATAATATATATAAATATATAATATATTTTTGAAAATATTGCGTAAAAACAAATGTTTATAACTGACCTATGTTGTCAATCTTTCAGTTCCTTATAGTGACTTTACCTAAATCTAGTTAAAATTTTACATCATGTACATCAAGTTTCGCATATATGACGCAGGTCTAGATTCTAAATAATTTTTTTTGAGATATGCTGTTACTTTAATTTTACGAAATAAAAATGTACATAATTTTGTAACAGAAATTTAAAAGAAATGTGTGACAAATTATTAACAAACATTTGGCTGTTTGACTGATAGTAATATGGGAAATCCTGGAAATCAGAGCGTCAATTATTAAGTAATTTAAGAAAGCACCTACCATAAAAGATCGATGAATAATGCCGTGACATTTTCAAAATTGAGACAAATATGTATATTTTTCTAAAAGGTACTAAATTATTAAGCACTCCTCTAAATCATATTTATATGGTTTTGTAAATAATCATCTAGGAATTATGTTAGAAATAACTATATTTATTGCACCAAAAACGTACAACAGGGAATTTGTAGAACATGGAATTTTCAGATAGCAAATTTTAAAATGAAATGAGAAATGCCTGTTTAATGTCATTCCATATCATTTTTGACAAGAGCTTAGAACATACCATTTCATGTACGAAGGAATGAATATTCATGTCATAAGGGATATCCACTTAGGTATAAAAGCCAAGAAAATTTAACATGGGTCAACTCGCACACTATACTCGGAAAAACTTACAAATGATGAAAAAGAAATATACTAGTACTCAGAATAAAAATGTCTATACTGGATAAATAAATTCATTAAATGATCTGAAATTTTGCACACAAGTTTTTAGCCCAGACCTTCATGAATTGATACACAATTCTGTAAAGAAATATTCCCAGTCCCTTCATGTCGAAAACCCTTAGTCACTGGGGTCCCTTTATTGTTCGCTTTTCCCTAATCGAAAACTCAACATATCTAGGAAATGGAACATTGTACAAAATAGTCCTTTGAAACGTGATCTTTCACTGCAGTATTTCAATACTTCTTTGCAAATATTTAGAATGATTAACTTCTTTTAATCCCAATAGTATGACTGTCACAGTAATTTGAGACACATATGAAATATCTTTCTGATATTACAACGTAGACAGTTGTTTTCAAGTAGATGAGATGTAAAACAGTTGTTTTTTAATCCTATAAATTAATTTTGGTTTTATCCTGGGTTAAACTGTTTTACCCAATTGCTAGAATACACTTGTTAATCTAATTTCTAAATATGTTTCATTAAATCAAACATATTATCATTATTTTACAACCATTTTGTAGTGCGGAGTATATTGCCAAACTATTCCCCCTCTTTTCTTTTACTTCTTTAATAGGTTTTTAAAAATGAATAAGATTAACAAGAGTATACTAGTTCTTATATGTTTTATATGTAAATAAACAAATTATATGTGATAATAGTTACATATGTCTCTTATAAATCTCAGTTGATTGGTCTTACATGTATTTTAAATGTATATGAATTTTATGTACTGTATTTGTAAATGTGAGAAAGAGACTGAAATAATCGAATAATATATGAAACATTAATATCAAACATACAAATACCTAATTATAGTCTAGTTTGTTTGTTCACAAAGGGTCCATTGACATACTAATGACATTAGTTGCCCCGTACTTCACTTCAGTGTTGTTATATTTTTCTGGTCCTTCGGAATCATTGATGCCATTAAGTGTTGAGAATTGAGTACCGCTCAAGGCGGTGCTAGGGGGCGTGGGGGATGTTGCACTTATTCATTAACCCTCATGTACAGACTCAATCAAACCGAGTCTGCAATTCTTATGTTATTTGTTGTGATTAATGCTTTCGAGGGATCATTTTCTTTCCAGATTTTTAGACCCTCCTAACAATCTTTATAGAAATATCTAATATTAAGAAAACATCATAAAACTAAATGTGCACAGCAATCACATGACATAGAAAAGAAATATGTAATGATAGCAGGAGTAAGTAATAATCCTTTAAAGTAAACAGTTATTACTTTGTACAGTAAAACTTATCACGGACATTTTTTGTCATTTCTGTGCAACAAATGGAATAGATTCTATATTTGATTGTCTCGTCTATTCTTGAGATTCTCTAGAACATATCTCTTTTTGTCGTAAATGTGTCCACAATTTTGATGAATCCCATTTATGAATAGTCTACGTACCGTCAATAATGAAATCCTCGTAAGCGTTTACCTATGTTATTTGAGCGATTATCAGTCGATCTCATTTGTAAAATTCCAAAGATTACAAAGTTGTCAAGATATTTCAAAAGTGCTGTTTGATATAATAACTAAAAATCTTTATGCCAGGTATTTAAAATAAATAGGAAGCAGTTTTTACCCTAGCGACATGTACATATTTAATCACTGTTCATTCTTATTTTGATCTAATATTAAGTTTAGCTAGATTGTGCTGAAAGCTTTAAGTATCTTCATGTTACGGAAACTAACTTGAACTAATGATATACGAGGAGTCAAAGTTGTTGTCTAATTAGAGAAAGGACATAGACGCTGTTTCTTAATAATGAGAATCAATACATGTCATCTAATTTGTTATTGTATGCCCTATATATAGGTACATTATGCTTTAGAAATCCAATTATTAATTGTTGAGAAATGTAAAAATGTATAAATTTGTTTATTTGTGTTCTAACAATGGATTGAGAACATGTTAGATGTTTAATAACTAAAGAAAATAGCGCTGAATGTGCAGTAATATGTCGTAAAGGTAGCAAAATGTAAACAAATTAGTACTTTGACTTCAAACAAAATATGTATGATTAAAGTTATTATCGTCAGAGCAAAAGAAGCAAAAGATATTTCATGTGTATGGCAAATGAGTATCGTTTTGGAAACTGTAAAAATATACCAAAATATCAATTTTTGAGAAATAAAAATGATGGTATTAATGAGACATAATGGGCTTTTAAGGATCCTGTAACATACCTTTTTAATGGTTTTATATCATAAATGAAGATTTATCAATATTGTAAGTTCCAAAAAGCATTACTTGTAAAGATATTACCGAATTTACATTTCAGGTTTATAAAGGCAGGTAATTAGAAATTTATTTTTCTATAAAGTCTTAGTCAAATTTTTCAATGAGAAATGAATGCATATGTTTTAATGTTTACATATAATGGGGACAAATATTTGCAGTACATATTTTCTTTATATTCTTCGATGTTTAAAAATTGTTTTAGAAGTATAATTATGTTCATATATAAAATTTCACAAAAGTGTGATTACAGCCTTAATTACAACAAACAGGATCTTTAAGACAAAAGAAAACGTTAGCTCGGATCTTTGTCAACCTGATGATCATCAGCTATATTATAGACAATGTAACCTTTGAGAGATAATAGTTATACGTTCATTGAAGTTGATCTTGTTGTTTCCATATTTTAAACTCAAATCAAATAAAAGAAATGATAACGTAGTTTCCTGTCACAAGTTAATAATACAAAGGAGGCACACAAACATCGGAACATAATTTCATAAGAATAAGTTTATTTTTATTTATAAATAGCACTTCTTTGACAGATTAAATCATTGAAAAGTAAGAAATGACATTATTAACATAATGTGTTTTTACGAGTCATTTTATAGAAAGAATATGACGTAAAACACGGTTTGGGCAAGAAAAAAAGTAAAGAAAGAAATATCAAAAAAAAATAAAATAAAGAAAATCATATAAATGTCTTATTTTTTAAAGCAAAGTACATTAATCATCAAACGTTATTCAAACAAATTAATTAATATAAAATTACATAAACAAGGATGAATAACGACTACAACAACAAAAAAATTTTCATTTTAATTAAAGACAAAAACAATTTGAATAATACTGTCATAGAAAAGAAATACAAAATATGAATAAAAATAAAATAGAAAGACGGAAATCCAATTCTTAATGGAAAAAGGAAGCCTTCGAACAGGAACATTTAGCTGATCAAACAAGTCTCTAAACTTACTTTAAAAATTCATTGAACTATTATTATTCAAAACAATATAAAAAAAACATTACACTCATTTGGCGCAATTCACATTATCTTAAAAACAGAACAAGGTTCACTGTAAGTTATAGTACTGATATTTGCATACCCTAAACACAATCACATCAATTTGTCGGTTTCAGTGCATCGGAAATAAGATAATGTCGTCGTTTAGATTTTCACAACACATCTATTTCCCAACAGTCAAAAGTGCTTTATTATAAAAGATTCAAGTCTACATATTCTACAAACAAATAAATCAATGTCAATGTATGTAGACATATGATCTCAGTTAACAATCAAAAGAGCATAACTGACATAACATTTTACATACAACTCATAGGCAATAGTGTTTTATTTATTATTATTCAAGTCCATACATTAAATAAAAATATTTGTTCAGGTTTAACAACACAGTTAGACGTAATTGGTCATGTCGCGCCGAACACCTACTTGTAGGTCTTTATAAAATAAGTTAGTTAAGTTGTAGAACAATAATTCATTTCATTTAAGAAATAGATCAGTGCTTTGTCAAAAATTTCTGTGAGTGAATTTACTTGATAAAATATATTACAAACTTTGGCAAAACCATTTTTTGTCTGCAGAAAGATTTCTGAGATTATAAAAAAACAAGGGTATGTTTAATATAGAAACATTGCGCATTTGGGATAAAATTAATTTGAGGTCAACATTTTTTATCTTTTTTGATTTGGCATTTGAATGCTCGGAGACATTAACAGCCGCCATTGTATTAATCTTGCATAATGTTAAAATAATTGGGCCTTTTATTTTTTTTAACACTTCCGATTGCTGATAAAGACAAACAATGAAAATTAAGTCTGGGGATGTACATTAGCAAGAAATCATTTTATTTAATCATATTTTTTTTCTCTTTAAAATATCTATATATACACTACTTTGAATTATTGATAAGGTATCTATTGATTCAATCTCGTTTTGATAATGTTTGTGAAACTAACAAAATACTTATATGAACATTTATATATGCAATGAACGTTAAATACTTTTTAAAGCACACCTGTTAACTCATTCATAAAAATGTAAGATGCACATGTGAGCAATTTGTTGCTTACTGTTTTATCATCAGTAAACAGTATTATATCGAAAAACATATACTAGTATAACGCGACCGTAAGACATATATTGAAGGAAGCATACCTGAATGAACAAACTATAATAGATTTATATTTGCATTTCTCAAGATCTTGCAATAGTAAAAGCTTATATTTACAACTGATCCTTAAAGTAACATGTCTTTCTGAATGCAAAAACTTTGGTAAATAAAATAAGATTTTCTAATGGAATTTTTTTACCCAAAGAATTTATCGAAAAAATTGGAAAATAAGCCGCAAATACATTGCCCTTTTCTTTTTTAGGAAATCAAACCATTGTGAAAAGCGTGCTTGTTATAATCTTTATTTGATAGCTCTTTAAAACATTGGTCCCTTTAGATTCTTTGCATGTTCCTTGTAGAACATGGTTGTCGTAATAAAGAAAGATGGGTAAATAGACATGTAAACATCTGTCATAATACATTGGAGGAATACGTTAAGCAAAACGTTATCAAATTTGAATTTACATATAATGACGTTTGATGAGACATTTCATGTGCTACACATCGGAAACTGAATTATTAGCTTGGAATGTAGAATTTCTTTCTTTTTAAATCGTTTTATATGGTTTGAATTATGTTTTATTTCGTCGTTATAAACATTAGATTACACACAATCGAATCAATTATATAACCGTTGAGGGAAGAAAAGCTTCTATAAACAAGATTTGTAAACTCATAAAAGGTTATTGAAAACGGCAATTCACTGTATGGGAGCATTATGTTTAAAACATGCAATTTTCTCATTTTAATTACGAGTTTACAACAGTGATAATGTTCAGTTAAAAATAGTCATATAAAGAACACAAACAAAATACAATCAAGTACATAAAAGGTTGAAAGCTAGTGTTGGAACCCTTACCCTTGCACTGATAGTAATCGAATAACAACATTATTCAAACAGAATATTGTATGCCTGCAAGTCATTTGAAGTCAATATTTTTCTAAAACGTATGATATCATGATATCATTTACAATTCTTATTTTCATATCTTACTGTATTTGCCTAACAGTATAGTCAGATATATAAATATTATCTTAAATATTGCCTTTATCGTTATTATTCAATCTCTTTCATCATCATTATATTTATATATTTGTAACTAATATGCACAACAATAAATAACAACAATAATGCTAAAAATACTTGCAATGTTGAATATTTATCGACTAGCTTGCGGTTAATATGACTGTCATTGTTTCTAAATTAAATGTAACATATAGAACAATGGTAAATAAAATTAATGGTAAGAATGTCTGAAACATTACCATTTTAACTATATTGATTCTTCCTAAATAGTCTAGATTTTCTTTTAAATATATTTACCAATAATAGACAACTTACTTTGACACCGATTGTGTTTGTTTCTTTTTGGGCTAAACAGAAAACTAAATAGCTTATGCGATACTGGTGACAATCAATGTTTTACTTGACTGTTTAAAAGAAAGCATCACGAATCATTTCATATGATTGTGAAAGTATGTGTGTTATGTCATTATTATGCAATGATGATATTTCATTTTATCAAAACCCGACATAAATATAGTAAAATCATCTTGTTTTATAGCATAATGGTCGTTTACTTCTATAGAAATATCTATGTAATTCAATATGCATGAATATTGTACGTAAACAGAATAAAATGTACCGGAATATAATAAGAGGGCTGTTCAAAAAGTTCGTGGACTGCGGCTCTGCTGGTCACATTTTTTAATTTGCATACACGATTTTACATAAGACAAATAATGGAACATGGCCTTAACATACAGTGAAAAAATCAACACAATATGTTTACAAATAACAATTCTGTGAAAATTACAAATAACAAGGGGTACGCGATCCGGCGCACGCAAATGATAAAACAAAATGACGTTCGCGACGTCGAAATTTAAATTAAAAATGTCACCAGTGTCATAGTTTCTGGAAGGACATTTTCGAGTGTTCAATGTCTCCGGATCATATAACCATAACCATTTGTCTGTATGTCATGAGAAGCAAGAAAGAAAACGGTCACCTTTTTGCTCCATTTTTCGTAAAAGAGCCTCGAGAGTTGACCAATTTGTGCTCTTTATTACGATTTTTTAGTAATCTCGACACTTAGCGGACAGTATTATTAAGTTGATTCATTCATCAATAAAATTATTGGTGGTTTATAAAATTTATTTAAAACGACAATCGTTTGATCCTTAAACAGTATGATTCTCAACAGAAAAGAAAAATATTTTATCATCTAACAATTATTATCTGTAGTAAATCACCCGTTAGCATTTATCATCAAACAAATCGGAGAAAATACATGTAATACAAAGAGTAACTACATTTATTTATTGTAAATACGCATCTATCCTGATGAATAAAATAAAATATTCTTTTAATTTAATTGTCTGGTAAGAATTGAATGTGCAGACCCGATGCAGAAATTAAACATGGTGGACAGCTCGCAAACCTTTCATACTGTACATCCTTCTGTAGAACTTTTGCAATTGACGTTACAAACGTCCTGACAATTCGCCGCTTTCTCTCTCGCCCCTTCCTGTCTGTGATCATGTATTTGCCGTTTTTGAATCGCTTGCGTCAGTTGAAACCTAATGACTTGCTCGGTGACTCATTGCCCTTTGTTAAATTAACCACCTCATATGAAAATTAATGAGTTTCCGCAGTTTGATGGAAAAACTTTCCGAAAATGCGAATTTCTAGTTTTCAAGTTACCAATGACTATACGCGAAACAGTCATTCGACTCCCCTTTGTTGTGTCAAATTTGTAAAAATATGTCCCAGTTTGCTGGAAAATACCGTCAATTTAGTTTCAAATGTTTTTAAAACATATATGAAACTTTTGGCGTTGTTTGCTTTCCATCCGTCATAGTACAATTTCAGGAAGTCAAAGTTTGAAGATAAGTTTACCGCTTTAGCTTGAAATAGCGTAATTATTCAAGAATGTTTGATTTTAGAACAGTAAAAATGCGTCCAGGAGTCGTCACGAACTTATTTTAAACGATACCTTCATATACCACGCTGAAGTGTTTATGAACCATTATGAGCTCCATCTTTTTTAAATCCTGTAGATATGCAGCTTATCTGTTGAGATATTTCAATTTCATAACGTAATTATCTAACATACATGAACGAAACAATTAGATTTGTCTATCAGATAGTACGTGTAGTAATTGGATAATTATTTTTCATCTGGAATGATTTTTTACTTATCGTATTAATGACATACAGCGATCACATTATGAGCTGGATTACCAAAATGATGCAGCTTAAATTACAGTCATACAAAATATACATTTTTACGATTCTTAAAAGCTAAAACCATCTTACCAAAACAAAGAAGCAAATTTCCATTTTTTTTTTTGCTTTTTTGACGTAGCAAATTGTCTTTGCATACAGATAATCAAAATGTCTATGATGTTTAGAATTGCACTAATGAAATAAACATATATTTTATAAGGGGAGGGGGTGCTTAATTTGATCCTATAAAAGATAATACAAACAACAGACGACATTGATTTATTTTGAAAAGAAAAGCAATTGCACAGTGTAAATATCAAATCTTTCCACCTAACAACATAGCTGCAGATATGCGTTGATAGTCTGTTTTCACAGATAAGCCGCTTGATTAGAAATAATGAAGTGTACTTCTCATTTCAATTTGTATAGACCGTACTTCTGGTAATAAATTCCGGTATATTTTTAAATCTAGACTAACAAGGTAAATCTTTTAAATAAAACGAAATATAAAAACGGTGGTGAATTATACATATTTTGTATAAAATACAAAAGTTAAATGATGATAAAATGATAACCTTTTACCAACACATTTGTTTATGCCAGAATGTTTGGAATTATTATAGTTAGCAATATAAGAGAAAAAGCTCGACCATTTGACATTAAGGTTTTTTTCTTAAACAATATAGTAATGTAGTAGAACTATCACGGTGTTATGTTTCCGGTGATAAATAACACCATCAAGAAAAAAAGAAGACGTTACTATTGGTATATAGGTTGACAAAGTTCTTGCATGTAAGGAGTTGACAGACATTTTCAAATGCTGTTTTTTTGGAAGTCTTATTTTGTATATGACAAATTAATACCAGTATTAATTATTTTCAAAGTAAACATGGACGATATTATAAGACACTTGATAAATAAAAAGCTGTAACACGACTAGGACAGTAAACCATGTTCGAGGTTGACAAAACGATACCTTAAACGAGCAGTATTTTATATTGTCGTTATTAGACATTAATATATTTTATTAACGAATGAACAATTGATATTTAATCGATGACAAAGCAATTTAAATAGTTGCACTTTTCTGCATTCTATTGCTTTGATTGGTTTCGGATGAGTATACATTTACATATATCACTAAAACAAATTAGACAGATTTATATAACGTACATGTAGCCATGTTCTTCAATAAGTATTGAGGCGCCACTTTTCATATATGATGTTTATATTAATTATTCGTATGTTATTTACTTATTACAGTGGAACCTGTCTAATTAGAACTCGCCCAGACTAAAAGAAAAGTTAAGATTAGAAAGGTTTCCGGTTTAGAAGGTTTTTTGCATATTTGTACATGTGAAGGGCAGAAAAGGTTAAGGAAAGAAAACGGAAATGCATATGAATTTGTACTATCATAACATTTTTAACACTTATCCGTTATCTAAAAATCGTTGCTTATAGCTCTATTTCAAAAGATGTCCTCTCTGAACCCTTACCTCCTCAAAAATCCCCCAAACAACAACAACAACACAAAAAAATGCTTTCAACAAAGCTAAAACAGAATCCGTCTATGTATATCATAAGGACGCATTAGAAGAACCCTATTAATCTATGGTCTAAATTCACTACACTTCATTTGTACCGTTTTAAGCGCTTATTATTTTCATAGAAACAATATATATTAACAAGTACAAACGTACAAAAACGTTACCTTAGCATGAAACGGATATGAACGTCTACAAATACCGCAAACAAATAAATCAATGTGTCGGTTTGATTGTATAGACATATGATAGTATCGTCTCAGTTAACAACGTTATAGACATGATTTACATCACAATTTCTCCTAACAAACCTTTTTTGTACTTGAATTATTAAACTCTGGATGTTAAAATAGATTGAGATTTTGTATTGTATTCATTTTTACAGATATCACGTACCATTATTTTAAAAAATTATACTGGAGATACCGATTCCACATTGATACCGCTTTTCTATGTTAAAACCGAGCTATGTTGAAAATATAATTTGTATATAACTTTAAATGTCAATGATCTTACTGTCTACTTCAAATATCGTAAAGCGTACGTACCGTCAAAATGTTACAATATTTACAGACGAATCTAACAGATTTTGCCTGTTTTTAAATTGGAGTGTCAAAATTAAGGCAGTTCAAAATTACTGTGTCCAAAATGAGCTACCAACAGTATAGAACCTGTATTTAGGAAGAAAGCTAGACGGCATTGCTGAACCAGAGAACAAAACAATAAATTCCAATTGTAGATGACCAAACACTATCAAACCCACACAACGACAACCATTAACTCTAATAATACTGCAATAAAACACACACAATCGTTGTCAAATGTCCCGCGGGGTGTCTGCTAGAGCAGCCGAAATCACAAGGCTCTATATCGAGATTTAGCAGAAACGCGTAATTCAAGTTTATATATACAATATAAATTGACTGTTTACAGCAAATTGTTTATGTTGAGCAAAGTTGAAACATGTCACTAAGCATAAAAGATAAGTATAAGAAGACAATGAAACGACCAGTAATATACATATTTAGACTTTGGCCGATTTTTTTTTCAATGTGTTAATGGTACAACAAAATCAGCATATAGTCGTCGAGTTGTCCGTCCGTCCGTCAGTCTGTCTGTCTGTCCGTCCGTACGTACGTCCTAAATTCGTGTCCGGCCCATAACTTTGTTATTTGAAGTCGGATTTTAAAACTATTTCACAAAATGATCACCATATTAAGACGACGTGTCGCTCGCAACATTTAGGTCGCTACCTTGAAGGTCAAGGTCACAGAAGACCTTGCAGTAAAATCGTGTCTGGCCTATAACTTTGTTATTTGAAATCGGATTTTAAAACTATTTCACAGAAATGATCACCATATTGAGACGACGTGTCGCGCCCAACATTTGGGTCGCTACCTTGAAGGTCAAGGTCACAGCATAACCTTGCAGCAAAATCGTGTCCGACCCACAACTTCATTATTTGAAATCGGATTTTAAAAAATATTTCACAGAAATGATCACCATATTGAGACGACGTGTCGCGCGCAACATTTGGGTCGCTACCTTGAAGGTCAAGGTCACAGCATGACCTTGAAGCAAAATCGTGTCCGACCCACAACTTCATTATTTAAAGTCGGATTTTACAACTATTTCACAGAAATGATCACCATTTTGAGACAATGTGTCGCGCGCAACATTTGGGTCGCTACCTTGAAGGTCAAGGTCACAGCATGACCTTGCAGCAAAATCGTGTCCGGCCCATAACTTCGTTACTTGAAGTCAGATTTAACAACTATTTCAAAGAAATGATCACCATATTGAGACAATGTGTCGTGCACAACATTTGGGTTGTTTTTACACTTTGAACTTTGTCTTAGACATAACTATGACACTACAAGAGGTATACATGTTCCTTCCTATGTCCAAAACCTATTCGGGGACTATCACCCGATTTAACCGGCTAAAGATAAGGGATGTGGTGAATAATAAATGCAAAAATAAATGTAAAATGAAAACAATATTTTATTCTATATACGTTATGTTTATAGTAATGGACAATACACATACATATTAGTGCATCAGTATGTGTCAGGCAATTCGAAGATTTTAACAAGCAATGCTAATCAAATACTGCCATTTCAATTAAGAGTGTACAATTCTATAACTACACGGTCCATCAGATTGCTTTATTTTACATGCCTTTCGACACCCCGTCGCAATAGATGTATATCATTATGCTGTAAAAATATAAGCATTTAAGAACAACGTTTAAAATATTAAAGAATGGAAAATTGAATATCTTTTCTCTTATCTGTACGTTTCCTCCACTCCCATGTAAAAATAGAATTTATTATTTATAGTTAATAGTTCCGGACCGTTTCCTGGATCTTTATTTGTTTTGAGTTGCGTGCTAATAATTGAAAAGTATATCCCTTGGCTGCAGTGTGTGTCACTTTATTGTCATATTTCACTTCATTAGCTAAACGTATTGTCAGTTTGTCATTCAATGAATATTGCCTTTTTTATTAAAATCAATTTCAGATGGCTTCAGAGAGTTTAAATGCGCTCCAGAATTTCTGATATTGCACACATGAATTTTAGTATGAATATTATAGGGCATTTACTGAAGAGAAAATTATGTTAGTTACGTAGTAACATTATCATGATTTTGGCTTGTGCTCCTGAAAATACTAGATAATATTGTTATAATATCGATATCAGTTGTCAAGTGTATTGCTGACATACTGAAAAATTTCAAATTACATTACACAGAATATGGCGGGACAGGAACATAATCACTGCGTTTAAAAAAAAACAACATTTATTCCTAATTCAATCTATTCAATCTATTCCCATGTTGTATAAATCTTTTTCTTACTGATAAATCTTTTGTGTAAATTTTGTGAAATTACCACACACTGTTAACATTCGATGTAAATGTTCACATGGAACTATAACTAATATATAACATGTGAACGACTGAATACATACTTATGTTTGTTTTATACTCTATGGAATAAACAACAGAAGGACATTTCTGTATTATATCTAGGTCATAAGCACTAAAAGAGATTGTTTGTATTCTATGTCATAAATAGTAAAAAGGAAACTCTCGTATTCTAGGTGAAAGACACTCATGAGTATTGACCGATCACAGATTATATATATTACCATAAAAGGATTTTATGAATTGTTTCAAGTACATTTTAATGTAGGCTAATCTAGGAATCGCTATAAGTGAATGAATATTTCATTGATTTATTTTTGATTATGGTGATTAATATAAGTATGATTGGAAGAACGTTCTAGTCAATTTTGATATTTAGATATGTCGCAATGTGGTATGAAAGTTTTATATTTTGTATCATACAATCATGTCTTTCTATGGCTTCTTTGAAATCGTTAACCGATTTACCGATAAGTGATTGATAACGTACCGGTTGGAAAGTATAAAACTGATCTTGCAACAACAACAAGATAAATATCTAATTATGTCAGTCTCATATACAGAACATGAGGTTTGAACCAATGTACTGGTAATTAACATGGCGACTGTCAGGAAAAATCTGTATGAGTATGCATATGTATTATAAATGAGACTGAAATCAAATATTTCCCTATATATACTTTCATTGAAATATTGAAATAATAAAACTTTTGATATAAATACTTGTATTCCAAACAGTTTTGATACTCCTGTCATTTAACCTTTGTCCAATTGTCATTGGCGTTAAAAAGGAATGTTGTCAATAGAGCGTAATAAAATAGAGAAAAACGTAATAACTTAAGAATGCCCAAAACGACAAAGTTGCAAACGATGAAGACTCGACAATTCTAAAATTAATTAATCATAATAATTTTGAAAATTAACGTTTCATGTTGCTTGAAAAATCTTGCATATATTATTACGTTAACGTTTTTTCTAATGTAATAAGTGATACGAGATAAAATAAATTAAAACAAAATAAACCTGTTAATAAAAGTACAAATCATCAACAACTTAAAAGTGATACGTACGTTTTATGTAAAAATCTTGCAAAATAACACTAAAACATAATGGTTGTGTACAGCATAGATATTTAATAAATAGTTAATTATTTGGGGTCCGCCTGGGCTCCTTGTCACTTGTTCTTGTTGCTGGGTCGTATGGGGGTTGCGTTCATTGAACGCTGCCTTTCCTTGTTAATCTTGTTTATCATATTTTTTTTATTCTGATTATTATTTTTTATAAACGCCAGTACAGTCAAGTCTTTGATTGTTTTTGAAATTAATTTCTTTCTATCTCGTATTTTCACTACTCCACAGAAAATGGACTTAAACACTTGCTATTGCATATCAGGATACACTCAACCCAAAGAGCAAAGCAGTAATTATGGTAAATTCCACTTTCCTCCTGGTATTATATCATAATTTGAACATAATTAGTAAGGATTTACCAGTGACATTTGTAGACGACTGGACTATTGCCCGGTTTTAGAATTCATACTGTAAATGAGGAAATATTGATGAGTGCTGTGACTACAAGTATCTTTACCATTCATTAAACTATACTTTTATCATATATTAACAAATGTTACTCCAGGAACGATGATTAGGAAACTACCCGCCTATATGACTGAAACACTGTTGGGAAAAGGAGTAAAATCAAACAAACAAACAATAACAAATGATACTTTGTGGTTACATTCTAAGAGATTCACAATTACGGTGTTAATCTTTTAGATAAATCTAAATAAACGAAACAGTTCATGTATGTATATAAATCTCTTAAAATTAATAAGATATGGCATAGTTGATAATTCTTAATTTGATTTTTATAAAAAGTAACAAAAAATGAAAACAACGACAACTTGAGTAACAGTCCTTTATAATGCAAATCATTTTAAAAGTAGATGCAATGAAGTCATTCTTTATGCATATTTTCAAATGCTTCAAAGAAATTTTGACGGATTAATAGTAATCTTTTGGCATGGCAGTAAGCACGACATACCTCCCGTTACAAAATGAAATATGGTAAAAGTGACGTTTGCGTATAGAGAATTTAAATGGAAACAAATTATTTAGTAATACAAAATAATTATTTTTCTATTATTTTTTCTAAAATATTCACATGAGAAGTGTTCGTAACGTAACTATGACAGTTATGTTTTTGTGTAACATATATTTAAATTTGGGAAAGTAGAGATATGTACTGTCGACTTTTGTTAAAACTTGTTACTTACATAATAATATATAATTTATTGTTTTTAACAGTCGTAAATCAATTTTCAAAAACTAGATTTTACACTGTTAGTCTACGTTTTGTTGAACATCTGTTTATGTATATTTCAGTATTTCCACTTCTTGAAGAAATATGACAGAATGCTAGGAAATAATTTGCCTTCACACCAGTAGATGACAGATACCATGTTTGCTTATGGCATTTTATTGACTTACTAATATAGATTACGGGGTCATTTAGAAAAATGAAATTTCTGTTTTTGACTATTTCGAAACTACAATAGAAGTAAAATTAGAAAATTTATTAAATTAAATAAATAATCTGAATTTCATTATAAAAAGATACAAGTAAGTAACATACACAATTATTATAGCAATATAGTTAATCATCATACATTTCCATTGGATATCATTAAATTTTATTCAATCTTAACATATTTAAGCATAAGTTGAGTCGTTTTATTTGAAGACTGTTTTGAAGAAAAACAAACATTTTTTTTACAATTTCTATTTTTTTTCAACCCCAATTTTTTTTCTTTGATGCTTGTTTACGGCGTTGCAAACAATTGTTTCTGTTTTATGGGGGTAAATTAGAATTTATTTGTGACATTGCCCATGAAGAAATGACTCCAAATTGTCTTTTTTTTGAAACGCTGATATTTGGAAACTTGCAAAATACTAATTTTAATTACTAATAGCAAAACTTTGGCCGACCAAAAAAAGTTAAAGATCCATATAAATTTTTATTAAAACTTACAACTTTTAAACCCTAATGGGCACCTATAGTTTTCAGCTTTCCAATACTCTTATTTTGTTCTAAAAAACGTTTTAGACATCAGCATTTTTAAAATATTATGAAATATCACAGCCCCTCGCTTTAAGATATTTAGAACCACAAACTCTCTGAATAGTTTCTCCAAATTCCAATAACAATTGCCAACGTTTTTTTTCTCAAATGCAATTCGTTGCTGTAGGAAGTTATGTTATCTTTGGTTCCACACAATAAACAAAATGTCTGTAAGAAACAAATGTTTCTTGCTTTCATTTTTTACACCTAAAAAACAACAACAAAAAAACAACCAAACACTCATCATTCATCCTTAGCGGAGATCCACCCCTTTGACCAAAGACTGCCAAAATGATTTACAAATAAGTATTTTCTGAGGGACTGAAATTTCATTAAAGACACACATTGAAGAACAAACATTAAATAATAATGTAATATAAGTTTACACCAGATGATCTTTGATCAAATCATTTACCAATGATCAATCACAATATTAGATATACTAAAATGGTATGAATAGGTTAAAAGATGAAGTGTTTATATAAATTCAAAACATTCAGTGAGCTTATTTTTCTAATCCTCTCGTTTGATTTATCTCTACTCAAACATATTTATGCCATCGATACCTTGTATCGACGACAAAAATGATAAACTAGGAAGGTAATTTGCTAATATAATGAGGCAATTATTGTGTGTAATAAACATCAATCTGTAACAAAACATTGTTTGTTCATAACAAATTCTGTACTTTTTAAATGTTTTCTGCTGGTAGACGCATGTGTCTGCCTGTCATCGATTGGTAATTTTGTTTATAATGAGTTTTTAAAGAAACTTCTTCTTGACATAGAAATCTATTTTAAATCTACACTTTCTACACAGTTATTCCGGCTTATATAGAAATATTAAAGAAAATAAAGAGTTTGGGAAGACAAACGAATTTAATTAAACAAGTTTAAATTTACATGGGAATGTAGCGTTATTATTATGTTTGATTTTAATTTCGTCATTATGCTACACTGTGAGAAGGCGATGCATCATGAATTTTAATTTAGCATTAAATCCTTAACTGCAGTAAAATGTTTTTATTATGGTTTTTATTTCATATGATTAATGGTAACAACAGTGAAATGACAATACAATTGTCAGTATCCGTTTTAAATATCGTGCATGCATGCAAGTAATTGACAAGCTAATTCCGCTGCATCATCGCTTTATGACGAATAACCATTATTCAAATCTATTCACTATACGCAGTCATTGTGAAAATGAACGCATTTCTCTCGTAATGATTTAAGAGTCAAGTTTACTTTGATAAAAGCCAAACTTGCTTTTTTATTATCCTTTATCTAATTATATCATATTCTTTTCTTTCCATTTAGCTTCTGTATACTAGCAACGCTGTTACATATGTATATCTTAAAAGACAACTTTAATGCACGAGATTTATAACTGAATAAATTACTTATTTTAATGCTATATATTTTTATCATCATTGTTCGAATCTAAATATGTATTTGATGTAAGTAGACATTGAAAATTAGCAATAATCTAATATACTTTCTAGTGGTCGATTTCAAATTTGCTTTGATTGTTTTAACGTAAATTTACATTTATTTGAAAGCTTTTTGATAAAGTACGGATCTTATTAAGATCAATTTCAGATTGTCGTCTGAATTATTGCTAATATCACAAAGAAAGTTTTATAACCTTATTCTTTTTAAAACTATGCGCCTTTTTCTTTAGTTATCTTCAATATCTTATTTGAAATATTGCGAAAAATATGTCAAAACGTCATACCAGTATTAAAGACATTATCAGTCTTTTGGTAGTAATTAGTGACATTCAAAAGAGATAAGAAAGAGCAATTACAATTCTGTTTTACAACTCAAATTTTAAAAAACAAAAATTTCAAAATGAATTTTATTATTATTATTCTTCAGTGATAAAATAAGTTAAGGGACATAAACATAAAGACTGTTGTTTAGCATTGTTTTGCATTGTTTTAAGGAAATCATTCTTTCGTTATAATGACCATGTTATTCTAACATTAAACACAGTTTTGTATAATCTAATATCATGTTAGATTCAAGGCTAAATACATAAATACTAAAAGGGCAACTTCAAATACCATATGATTATAGATCATTTAATGTTTAGCATATTCTTGAAATGTATTCAACTCAGACAAATGGAAAATTTTCAATTATGCATGTTAGAATGGAATGTTAAAGATGAGCAACGGAATGCCGGTTGTTAAAAGCGTAAAATACCAAGTTTCCTAATTTACCTAACAGGACAAACAATTGAGGTATATGTGAAAATGTCATCTTTTCATGGAATAGCGAAATATTTGATTCCAATTCGTTGTTAGATGTCTGTAGTTCATTTGATGTCAATATTCATTAGATTTGTGTAACAGTTTTGATACCCTTTCTTTATTTAGTAATTGATGAATAATAATTATTATTGAAAAGAACAATTGAAAATAGTTTTTCAATGGTTACAATGATCACAAATTTACTATAAATATTCATATCTGTGTCAGAACATTCAGCACATGGAATAAAAACATAATACAAAGTGTTGCTGACAGTTTATCTGGTATAGAACACAATAATTATTATATGTTAAACAATATGACAGTTCCTATTTCTATCTATAATCAATCTATTTGCTGGGATAACTGAATTTATTTCTGGAAAATGTTACAAGACTTCAAAGGAAACTATCGCAACCAAGACCCTTTTTTATAGAAAAAATAATTTTAAAATACGAAAAAATCAAATTTTAAAGGTAATCGTTAGACAATAAAGTCTAAAAAAACCAACTTCACCTCTTCTAATTTTAACTTTTACGGTTTATAAAAACATTTCATTTTTCCCATATTCCAATATTTTGCTCTTCTGAACATACACCCTCTTCTCTTACTTAACTATCAAATTTTAACAGAAAAAGCAGTACAGAATCATAATTATAACCTAAAATTATTTTTATTTCATCATTTATCACTTCTACATTTATTTCTTGATTATCTCTTTTATTAGTATTTTCATGACATTTCAATATAATTTTGAAATACATTAGACATTTTGAAAGGAGTGAAAAAAATCAATTAAAACAAGTCAAATGAGAGTCGCGGACATTGTTCATGAAATGATTTGAAGTACATGTAGTTTGTATTTCTGTTTGTCGAAAAATGATATCGCATCATTTTTGCATGCATTTATTTAATAACCATTCGAAATTAAAGAAAAAGCTTGAAATATTATTTTTAAAACAAATTAGTTCAAGACAGCAGGAAATATGTCTAAAAATGTCAAAATAAATCAACAAATATTTAATTTGTCTATTCGTTATCAGTTCCCTTTGTAAACCACCAGGTAATGTCCACATTTCATATTTACTATGTAATAGATGTGGCTTCGAGATTCAAAATGTTCTCCCATAAAATAAACTATTATTTTTTTTAAAAAGAAACATTTTCGTGACATAAAACGCCACGTACTTTTCACTTCTGCGGGTTTGAATCCAACCAAACCCTTTTGATTTTTTAATGTGAAGAAGCTTTCCAGCTAGCTTACGGAACGTCGGTTGTTCTACCCAGGTCTCCGAAATGCATGAAATAATACTATCCACCAGTAAAACTGGAAAATGCCATATGAAAAGTGTGAAACCAAACAAAAAAATCTAAAAGAGATTTTGCATACAAAGTTGTACCACGACATTATTCTAAAATAATCACATGGAAAGTGACTGTTCATTGCCATAATACAAATTAAAACCTCCGTTTACATAAAAGTAACATAAAAAAGTATTTCTCAAATTAAAACAATAAATGATTTTTTTCTAATTAAAGTCAATGATTGATTTCTGTACAATTAGAAACGGAAAAGGAAATTGTTATAGAATGTTATGCTAGATTTAAAATAATGTCTAGTAAAACTTAAACAAAATATAACTTTTTTATTGCCTTTTATCATGGTAACACGATACAATGGTATATATTTTCAAAAATCCTTTAAGGTAGCATATAAGTTAAAATGAAAATATAATTTCATGTTAATTGTTAATATTTTTACCTTGAATTATATTGTGTGTTTTGGGTTAAATATATCATTTTGAAAGGTAAACATACTGCAATTCTCAGAAAACAATATGCATTTTTTACCTTGAATTATATCGAATTATATCGTGTGTTTTGGTTAAATATATCATTTTGAAAGGTCAACATACTGCAATTCCCAGATAACAATATTCACTGGTATATGAAATACGCTTTCTCTTATTTAGTTTTTGTTAATCAATGAAGCTTATATGTCTTGTTAATTCAAGAATTTTATTGATGATCTTGAAATATTTAGCGCTATTTCTTACGCGTAAAGCTTGTTTAAAAAAAAGAATGACACGGGCTGACAAATAGACACACTATTAATTTTTATTTTGGTGCATCAGTATTATATATTCAAAAGCATATTCCTGTCCAAATAATAGATATGTCATCATTTGCAACTTACTCAATGCGGATGAACAATAATCAGAGACATTTACAGATGATATCTCGAAGAACTGTGTTATTTGTATGATTTATTCATTGAATAAAGGGGAACATTGATCATTGTTGCGGCTAACTATATTGTTATTTGTACTTGTGGTAGAAACTTCATCGTCCAATAAATGTTCAACTAAGCGTAATCTAATATAGAATATTGTGATCTTGTTTAATCAACCATTTATTCACATTTCGTCCGATGAGTTTTAATCTAAAAAGTGTATATATTGTTACCATTTCTTAAATACAAATTTTAATGATATTTAAACATAGATATGAATAGAATAATACAGTCAAACTTACATAATAAATCGACGAAATTTAAGGTATAGTTTCGACTATCTTACAAAATTATGTAATTTATATAAATATAATGTTTTTGCATATTAAATGTGTTCTAAAAGTTCTAAACGAACCTTTTTCATTCATTCATTCATTCATTCATTCATCCATCCATTCATTCATTCAAATTAAACATTCTATCATAGAAAATGAATAAATATATAAAACAATCAGTAAGACAGACTGTTTGCCAGTCAACAATCAAAATACCATGAAATTAATTATTCAAAAACTACTCAGACAAATTAAGAGGCTGCCAAAATAGAATTCGCTTATAAATAGTTTGGATTTTTTTTTATATAAAATATGTATAACTCAGATTGCCCTAACTACATTATAATAGTAAAGCAACTAGTGAATTATTTATGAAACGGTTGAGCACTAAATTATTTTCAGAAGTTAATTATGTAAGGGCAAAGGATAGACAGTATAGAGCATTAGACAATATTGAAATGTTTTGAAGAACTAACTATACTAAGTTAGTATAAATATTTATTTAAAACCGTTTATTTGCTTTTTATCAATAAATCAATAATATAGAGGATTTCTCTCGGTATATATTTCTTAACATATACATGCATCAACATAATGGCATGTACGAATGAGCAAACCAAATAAGAATTTCTTTGCTATTATTGACATTTAAGGGACAGCATCATAAATACGAAACTTAGAGAGAAGTGTTACTGAAAAAGATTTATTAAAGCTATAAAATTATAACTGCTTTTTATATAGGCAACTTGGAACTAAAAACGAAAGGCAAAGTTCACAGGACGCAGCCCCCGCTGAGTGCAAAGCTAAGTATTAAGCTGAGTACTTAGCTTTGACATGTGTATTTTTCTTCTCCATTTACGATAAACAATAAATACTTATTGGCAGTTTTCTAGTTATTTTAAATGTATATTATTTCTATTTTGATGGAATAACACTTTCATGGCAATATTGTCTCACAAAACAAGCTGTTAGACTGAATATTTTACTGAAATATAAATGATTTATTTTCTCAAATGTTTGAGACATGATTACGTGAACTTTGTATTTGATTTAGAGCGTCTGATTTTGAGGCAGAAAGTTGTATTCTTGCCTATGGATATGTAGAATATAAAATTACTATGACAACTCGGGTAATAGAAACTTGAAACTGATATGGAATAACGTTAATAGAAGTATGATAAATCGGATTGTACTGGATAAATAATCTTTCAAACTTAAATAGAATGTCACTTCAGGAAATGACATTTAAACGGTTCTTTTAACATGCAAGATCTGTTGCAGAAACATCAGTTATAATGTTAGCAGATATATGTTTACCTAACAAAGTCTCAACAATATAACATGTATTAGCTATTATATCATTTGATCATCATGGAAAAACATGAAAATATCGATAAAATTCCTACCTGCATCACTGATAATAAATTCACGTTTAACCAAAGAGATCCACACAAATGAAATTGCAGTTAAATACAGATAAAAACTTACCTTTAACTACCATAACTTGTGACATTTTTCTCTCTTTTATCCGTTATCTAATCCAATATTCCAAGAATTAAGGCACCATAGATATATCACATATATAATTTCTAAACTCCACAACTTATTTTTTATTCCTCCTTACAATACAGAAAGCACTTTGAAAACCGAACGATCTAACGGAATAAAACTTGTGTTGCCGTAGTTAAAACATCCATGTTTTAAAATCCGTGTATAAGACATGTTCAGTATAATGAACATTTTGTTCTATGATTACACTTTAAAGG
>NW_026855697.1:0-8913 GCF_026571515.1 Ruditapes philippinarum | reverse complement strand
CCAGTTTTTTTTTTCCAACAAAATTAATTGGAAATAAATCCAATCGGATTTTCGTTTTTTTCAAAGCACCTTATTGGTAATTCAGCGTGTATAATTATGTTAATTTCTATCGAAAACTATCATTTGCCTTTAATTATTATCGCCTTTTATACTTATTAAAATTTTTCTGTAAAAATCCAGTCGGAATTTTTTCCAGCTTTCAAAATGGGATTTTTTTATTTTAGAGAATAAGTTCTTCAAAACTAGTCAGAAAGTCATTAAAGTATGTATGAATGGTTATTTTTATAGTTTAAGCGTTGCTGGAAAAATTGAAATTCCCGTTGGAATATATAATAATGTTGGAAAAAATTCCAATTGGAATATAAGTAAATTCCGGCCGGACAGCATAATTCCGGGCGGAATACATGAATTTCCGCCCGGACAAATTTTTTAAAATACAATTTTTGATAAGAAAAAAAATTAAAATAGCTTCAAATGAAGTCAATTATTTATAATTAACATTAAATCTATCGTATGAAATGGTTTTTAAGTGTTTAGGGCAAGTATAAATGGTAGTGAAGTTTGCCACTATCCCGGTGGTGCAAAGATTTTCCGGTGGCTGTTTAAAGTAAAACATAAAGTTGTCGCAATTATCGACTATATCGTATTATCTCCTAATTTACAATAATCTTATTTCTTAAAAAAACAAATGAAACCCTTCTAGTCATGTATAAAACCTATTTTGTAATTTAAATGATTTAAATAACTAATAAATATATAATTTCAATTATTATTAGATGTTCGTTAAATGCTTTCTTTTGAAATCTCTCAAGGTTTCTTTAAAAAACAAAGTCAATTTCATCACACAGGAAAACATGTTGTACTACCACATACAGTCTCAAATTGAACAAGGCGATATAAATAGTTCAGACGTTCGAAATACAACTAGTAATATTGTTTCACTGTGAAGAATCAGAATCACTGTATCAATTACTACAGGCCCATTGAATTCAATGTGTATGGGCTATTATGATAACAATCACCTTTTCTTTCGTTCGCTGTATTATTTATTGCAAGCTTATTCAACTTAACTTTTTGCAATCACAGCAAGCAGATGTGATTCCGCATAGTGTTTTTGTCTGTTCACATACAACATATATTTTGCTGCACATTTTCCTATTCGTGTAATTTGAAAAATTACTAAGTTCATGATTATTATTTAACACAAGGGGTAACTCTGTCTTGTAAAATCAGAAACGATGTGCTCAAAAGGGGGTACATCACAAATCGTTTTAAAACCTCCTTGTGGCTTACTACTGCCCGTGCCATGGCGCTCCCTCTAACATTACTTTTCTTATGTTGTCATTATTTCTATGTTTTTTTTCTATATTTGTATGTATGTATATTAGAACACGTTCCTGTTTCCTCGCGCAAGTAAATTGTCTTTGTTGAATCATTAAATGATGAATGAAGAAAGCGCTTATGTGTTGAAATTTTACTAATTCAAAAGCATATTTTTGCATCACACGAAAGTAAAATGTTAATAAGCAGGAATTTCTTATTTTCAACAGATGCTCACACGGTTTAAAAAATAAGTCTGAACAGTTATAAGAATATCTTGAAAATATTCTTTTAAACATAAAAAGTCACATCTTATAACCCATCTGGACTGCATATTTTACTTCTATGCACTGACTGTTAATGCATGTTATTAGATTAGATAAGATACGATTATTTAAACTACTGTAACATTAGATTCGTAGCAAATTAGATAATACTGAAGAATTGCATTTGTTTATTTGTTTTCAGGGTAAATTCTTTGAACGGAAAACATATTTCAAGAAGTAAGCCTATGGCTTTATTGAAGAACATAACTTATTATTTCCTTCTTTAAACAGATTGTAAATGTTTAAAATAAATAGGTGTCACTCTGACATAGAACAAGAAGCACGTTGAAACGTAGTAAAGCCAATTTTATTTCTTGCAATCTAATTCCTTAATCTATAGGATGTCTTGTATACAGTATACTTATAAATAAAACAACATCACGGTTTCAAGGCAAGACAAACAAGGAGTGTTTTAGAGATATTTATCTTAATTTGTATGAACTTTACCTAACTCTGTGCATGTGCAAATATAACAAATTTGTTTGGTTGCAGAAACAAGCGAAATAGAAATTTAACATGAGTGATGAAAATTCAATCTGAAAAAATAGTTCTTATTACCCACATCATTAGTTCCTGTTTATACAAAGATTATTCTCAATTTTAAAATATGAAAATAAACAAACAAAACATCCATTAAAAATTGCTGTTATAAAAAGCATGGTCTCAATTGTACACAGAAATGTTTTATGCAATCAATGCTTGCACAAATTAGTTTTCACGCGGCTTTTATTATCATGAAAAAGTAATCTTATGGTCGGTTTTGGAAAAGGTTGCAATTTTGAATGTCTCAATTTCTTAACACACATTGACACATGTATGTTAACAGAACATTCTGCTGTTGTTCTTAGTACAATTGTAACTTCGTGCATGCGCCAGTCGCTCATTAAATGGACTGGTTCACAATGGACATAGTTTATATAAGTAGTTCTTATATTGATAAAAGGAATATAAATGTCCACTCCCGGTTTTGGTTTGGTGCCTTCTGGGTGCCCTGCTTTGGTGGCTTGGTGTGTCGGGGGTTGCGTCCAGTGAACGTTGCCTTTGCCTTGTTGATCTTTAATCTCGTTTTTTAATAATAGTTCTTAGTGATGGTATGAATACAATAATAATAATAATAATAACAATAATAATAATATACATTTGTTTTAGAACAATTTATTATGTGCTACATAATTATGTAATATAGAATCCTGTATCTCAAACTTACCAACAACTTCCATGTACAATTATTTCGTGGTTTGAATGCCATGAACGTGTCACATTGAAGGTTCCATGATTACCGCCGTATGAACACATCTGCGGATGTTTCTAAATTCAAAATTTTACCATTTCATGTTTAAATGTTGAATTTTGCTTAAGCCGGTGCTAAGGGACGTGGACGGTAGTTTTCACATGCCAGTACCGTCCATGAACAGGCTCAATATAAACGGACCTGCAACATTTTTA
Source organism: Ruditapes philippinarum (assembly GCF_026571515.1). Taxonomy (NCBI): domain Eukaryota; kingdom Metazoa; phylum Mollusca; class Bivalvia; order Venerida; family Veneridae; genus Ruditapes; species Ruditapes philippinarum. The sequence continues at coordinate 5,821 of NW_026855697.1, read as the reverse complement.
ATTTTGCCGTTTTGGGCTTTCTTAAGGGATTCTTATTTTCTCTACCGAATTCATGAAAGATACTAAATAGTAAATACTTTCAACATAATTATTAATTGAATTACAAACATTGAATTATGGACCAATTAACTTTAAGGAAATATGCAAACATATTTCTTTTGTTTGGGAATTATGGAAGTATATTTTCAAATTTTTTCTTAAAATTCAAATAACAATTTTTGCAGCAGATATATAACTTTAAGACATTATCGCTAAGGTGTAGCAGCGTTTATAGAATGTTGCCCTTAACATCTTATTGTCTCAATAAATAACTGGAAAAGCACCTGGTAGGGTAACGAACATAAACGAGCCAAACATCGGGAACTGCTGGGGAGGGCATATATATTTGACATTCTACCCGTTCGGTTTCATTCAATCATGTTATCCAATATGAAGAAAAAATCATAAAGCATACCTAAAAATTTAATTCTAATACTAATGTCTGGTTCAAGGGTATGAAGAACTTCCTATCTCTAAATACTGGACCTTTTTCTTCTTCTAGATATTTTATGAATTGTTCAATTAGTTAAGTTGAAATAGTATAATATAGACATAACCTTTATTTGCGTCTTGTGGGAGAACGGAAAGTTAATCAGTGTATGTCCTTTAAAACAAAGATTTGACACACCTTGCCTAAAACTAAGCATATTATGTCAATAATCAAGATTAACTTTTTTACAAAAATAGAATGTCTTTCAAGACTGAATGATTAAAGTCTCACTCTTCCTGACATACGAAGACAAGATCAACTTATTAGTGTAAGTGAAGTCAGGGCACCGATTGTTAAAAAACAAATCTTTATAAACCTAAATCAAACATTTTAGAAAAGAAATTTTTTAAGTTTTTTTCCTTCACTTTAAAATGTCATTTTTATGTAGGGATGTTGGTTTCTGTTTGAGCCGGTTAAAGTGGGACGAAGGCGGTAGCTGGCATTATACCACTACTGTCCATGAATAAGCGCAATCAAATTCAATTTTACAGTTTTTTGCGTTCGGCTCCATTGGTTATTCCATACTTTGACGTCTGTCCGTATCAAGACACGTCTGGAATCATCTGTAAAGTGATAACGAGTTTCTGTCTGCGTCAGGTATCGTTTTTGACATCTTTACGGCCATCAAAGAATCTCTTGTGGCATTTAAGCACCAAAGAACGCTGTACTGCTTTTCGTGAATTTGCTTGTTGCATTTTTGTCTACAGTTTGAGTTCACCGTGTAAATCCAGTAACGCAGGAATGTGAAAATAACGCACGATTCATGCAAAACGTAAAGCAGAATTGTTCAACAAATGGCAGATACCTTGGAAGATTAACAACCCGGTAAGTGAACTGGCCAATATATATTTTTTATTTAACCAAGCTGAAAAAGGAATAGCCGCATACGGCTGCGAAGACATTATATTTTATTCCTCATCAATCACATTTTATCAGCTTATTTTCAATTTTCTAAGTTCAGTAAATGTCATTTGCCTACCTAAAATCGTGACGTCTTGTTTTGTAGCGGTATATACATAAATAAAGAGATAAATGAAATTGACGACCAAAAATTCAAATATTTCTTAGCTGACGTTATGTAAGCGATGTAAATAGTTTCACGGATTTTTACAATCCTTTTGTGTTATAACAAAAATACGGCTTCTTTTGTGTTATCAAGTTTCATCACAATAAGTGTTGCCATGACAAATTTATAACAAATTTCTATATGTTAAATTTCCTGTAAATGATATCGTTCAGCATGCCATTATTGTTTTGTTTTGTTTGTTGCATTTTATTTCCCTCTTTTTGACCTTTTTGAGTGGATCTACTATTCCTTCTTGAATATGATGCCTGCCTATCAAATCAGATTTTTGGACAGCTTTTTGACATGCGTCTTAAAAGACTTTCTCTCAGTTTTGCCCGTTGATTTAAGGCACGAACAACTTGGGGATCATATACCGCTTTATGCAATTGCTCAAATATTTTTTCACATTGAAGTTTCCATGAACGCATTTCATTTAAAATTTAAAATTTGTTGAAGCGGGTTCTATGGTCGTAGACGGTAGTTTGCACTACCACTATGTCCACAGAATATTTTTGCTTTCGCCGTCCTAGTTGTTCTTTATTCATTTTACTATTTTCAGCAACAAATTTTTACTTGTTACTAACGTAATAAGAAACTTTTCCGCATTAGTAAGTTATAATTATGTATTTTTATAAATAATTAATGACTGAACTGAAGGTTATTTACTTTTTTGTGTACACTTGGCGCCTTTTTTATTCATGAAAACAATTTTCAAGAAAATAATAACCAAATCTGGAGGCGCACTGCTTTAAAGGGCATTAGACTTTTTATAAGTTTGTATATTAAATACAACTGTTAATAGTTGATGTTGATTACCCCTCCGCATAGTTTCTTCAGAACATTACTCAGGATTACGATCCGTGAACATTTTCAATTCTTTGCAGATACAATAAAAGATAAAATGCGATTTTACTTTACAAAGAATTTAAGTTCTCACGATATCTCTTCAAATTGATGGAATCTATTTTTATTGTCTTCTTTTGACTTATTGTACGGTTCTGTACATAATTTAAGAATCACATTTATACAGTACTGCAATAATAAACATCAAATTCACAAAAAAATCCCTTAACACGATTGTATATTTTCACAGTTTTGTGGGAGAATTAAAACAATTAGTGTTTCAAAAATTCACCGACAAACTTATTTAAATCTTCTATTCCCCTTTTCGTGTGAATTGTTTTGGGCAATGAAAATTTATCGTGGTAAATTGTATGTAGAAACATCTTGGGAAATGATGATTTATTATAATTTTACGCCTTCAAGGTTTGCATCATGAGTTGCGAAGCAGAGAAAATAAATAAACAAACTGACGGACTGACTGACTGGCTGAAAATGACTCAACGTGTAAAATAACATCAGAAACAATATCTTGCGATCTGTATAATTATTTTGCTTTTTGTCATTTATACCGAAAGCGAAAGGTGTAAAGGTTGTAAAGCGAAATATTCTTGGCATGATTGAGTAACGTCTTTCATTATGACATATAAAAAGACAAATTACAAATAATTGAGAATTGTCCTTATTCAACATTTGTATTCAATCAAGAATTTTACGTCAGATTTAGATATACAACACTTACTTATAATTTCAGAAGAGACGGTGTGTTTTCCGTAAAAACAATTTTATATGAATTTTTTGTAGATGTACTGAAAAGGACATTACGCGAATTTTTGCGCTATCATGTTTAGTGGGATTAGTAGTATATTTAATAAACCTAAACACATGTTTTTACAATTTCGCAAACATACTATAGAAAATAAAATTATTACAGTATGTTCGTATTGTAAATCTTTTTTGTCTATTACTGTAGTTAAACATGTACTATGTATTCTCTTCGTTTGCTTAGTCAATATACTGCACGAGACCGTTGTGAGGGGATTGGAGTTGGTGTTTTCTTTTAATGCGTTTTGCCTCTTTTTGAGGTATTTCAAGAATAATTATTCTAATTAATGACCCAAAATTAAAAAGCGATGCAACACTTATCACTCAAATCGCTCTAAGTATAGCACAATTATATGATTTTCAATCTCGTATTTCTGAGTATATTTCTTAATCAACCGAGGTACCTTTGCATATTTGTCTGTGTCCGGGTGTCCAGTTCATTTATGTAGGACATACAAGTTTTATGTTTATAGGGTTTTGAAACTCTGTGGAGTTCCTTTAATACAAAAATCTTTTTATATATTTCTTTATAATTTCGAAAGTCGCCCAGGTTTGCCTTTTAAAATGGGCAATTTTAGTACGGACATAAAACATATGGTATATTTAATCAATTTGAATTAATTTCAATGTGTTCATTTTTCCTTTGAACTTTATAAGTTAGAAATAAATTCCATTGCTGTATCCTTTCGAAATGCCATTATCATATGTATAATTAATGAAGAAAGATATTTTCTATTATTATACAGTTGTCTTATACTTTTAATATATATTCAAGAAAGTATCAATAACTGGGTGAAAATAGTATTTTTGTAATCCGGATTTAACACAGAACAAATAAGCAAGACAATGTTTGACAATTGGCTGTTCAGAAAGTGTACTGTATGATGTGATATTCATGTCCAAATGTGTAGTTATAGAAATGAGGGAAATTGCAAACCTTGACATTTGTAGGTAGGTATAATTTAATACAAAACAATATAGCTTAGTACCAACATCATTAGTAGTTGCCACTCCAAGCACAGATTATTTTATTTTTTCTAATTATAAAATCTGGAGACATGACATACTGAACATTGAACAACAGATGGCAAATAACATTATAAAGGATAGTTTTGTATTAAAAATACACAATTCTTTCATGCAAACAGTTTTTGCTATGCAATAATAAGTTTTCACACAGTCTTTGAAAGTCTAATAATTTTTCTCATAATTACATAATTTGGTGAATTAGAAGAAGAAGAATAATTATCTACCACAACAAGAAAGAGGGGAGCGAGAGAGAGAGAAAGAAATTTAACTGATTTCACGCCATGTATTTGAGATGCAGTCATAAGGATACGTTTGCATATTTGTTCTAAAGAGAAATAATTGTAAAATAATATGTCGTTTTAAACTCATAGGACATAAAGAGAAATTTTACTTCATTTCGTTGTTGCAATATCCAGATTAATTTTCAAAAGAAATGCATATATCAAACGCTTAGTCAAATTAATTTTAAAATGAGAAAATTATTCTAAATTTCATGAGCATTTTGACTGTATAAGTTTCTTTTCGTTTTTCTATTGTAAATGTATATCGAAATTTACTAGAGAAAGCACCGATGCTTTGCAGAGCTAAATAGCATTCAAACATGTTTCATTAAAATGTCATGAATATCGAAATTGTTAAATTTGTTTGTGTTTTCAAATTTGGTTAATTTTACGTATTTTTCTTTGACAATAGAAACTCAATTGTCAAGCCAAATAGTATACAATAATAAATTATCTCGGTTTATTATCCTAAGCTATAATTTTGTGGAAAATACATTTCATAATTGATTTCTAGGTATGTAATTCCTTTTTTCTGTTTAAAGCGTTGTTTATAACATGTAAAATAAGGTTTTAAAGTGAAACTATATTTATAATCCCGGCAGATTTCTTTACACGAATACGCTTTTCCCGTACAAATCTCTGTTTTATTATCTACAACGAAATTTCTTCATGTTTCCAAAAGTCTGTCTTAATGATTGTATTCCTTTATTGAATTAGACAGAAATTTAGAGTGGTTTTACTTTTTCAGTGTTACACACAATTTAACTTGGTCACTAAAATAATTACATTTCAGTAGTATTTCTCAAAAACCAGCTTTTATATAAACAATAAGATAGATCATTAAAAGCTATATTGCAATTCATCTAACGACATGATTATTTTTACATTGTTCGTCATGTTTAATCTGTTTTATAACCATTCCTGATTATTTCATGCTGTCATATGTCACTTCCATATTTGTAAAAACAAAGTTTAAGAAACGTATGATCTGTACTGTAGTGCTGACATTTGGGGGTAAATGACATTACAAAACGTGACTGGCTGTCAATTTAAACCGGTTAGGCACGATTTGACAGTTATTTGTTCAGTTTGCGCACTCAGTCTGCAAATTAAACGTGTGTGTAAATGAACGTTCTCGTACTAAATGCCAATTATTTGGAACCAATATTAATGTTTAGCAATTTTTTTTATTTTATATAAAGAAAGGCTTTTTTCAATTTGTGAAATTTTAGGCAGAAATATGCTTTTTTT